>NC_060915.1:3805714-4105714 GCF_021234035.1 Daphnia pulicaria
TGGCCGTTGACATTCAAAAATGAAAATTTACCCTCCCAGTCCCAATGGATGAATAGAAAATCACTTCAAAGTGACAGAAATGTTTGTTCATTGAATTTGGACTGGTACCCATCGCGAATAAAAAGCGCGATCAACTTTGAAAAACTCGCAATGAAATTCATCCAGAATCATTCCTATAGATGAATTGAACCTATCCCTATGTCATTGAAATTTTTGATGTACGAATTTGGACTGGTAACCATCGCGATTAAAAAACGCGATAAAATTTGACAAACTCTCAATGGAATTGATCCAGAATCATTCTTATAGATGAATTGAACCTATCTCTAAGGCATTGAAATGTTTCATCTACGAAATTGGACTGATAACCATCGTGATTGAAAAAAAATGTCAAGAAATTTGTTATTGAAAACAAACTATCCATCGACAACGACATCCCGTATTCCCAAGCGGTCACCCTTCCAAGTACTAACGGGACTCGACGTAACTTAACTTCTGGGAGCTGACGAGACCAGGTGCGTTCTACGTGATATGGCCGTTGACATTCAAAAATGAAAATTTACCCTCCCAGTCCCAATGGATGAATAGAAAATCACTTCAAAGTGACAGAAATGTTTGTTCATTGAATTTGGACTGGTAACCATCGCGAATAAAAAGCGCGATCAACTTTGAAAAACTCGCAATGAAATTCATCCAGAATCATTCCTATAGATGAATTGAACCTATCCCTATGTCATTGAAATTTTTGATCTACGAATTTGGACTGGTAACCATCGCGATTAAAAAACGCGATAAAATTTGAAAAACATCATTCTTACAGATGAATTGAACCTATCTCTAAGGCATTGAAATGTTTCATCTACGAAATTGGACTGGTAACCATCGTGATTGAAAAAAAATGTCAAGAAATTTGTTATTGAAAACAAACTATCCATCGCCAACGACATCCCGTATTCCCAAGCGGTCACCCTTCCAAGTACTAACGGGACTCGACGTAACTTAACTTCTGGGAGCTGACGAGACCAGGTGCGTTCTACGTGATATGGCCGTTGACATTCAAAAATGAAAATTTACCCTCCCAGTCCCAATGGATGAATAGAAAATCACTTCAAAGTGACAGAAATGTTTGTTCATTGAATTTGGACTGGTAACCATCGCGAATAAAAAGCGCGATCAACTTTGAAAAACTCGCAATGAAATTCATCCAGAATCATTCCTATAGATGAATTGAACCTATCCCTATGTCATTGAAATTTTTGATCTACGAATTTGGACTGGTAACCATCGCGATTAAAAAACGCGATAAAATTTGACAAACTCTCAATGGAATTGATCCAGAATCATTCTTATAGATGAATTGAACCTATCTCTAAGGCATTGAAATGTTTCATCTACGAAATTGGACTGGTAACCATCGTGATTGAAAAAAAATGTCAAGAAATTTGTTATTGAAAACAAACTATCCATCGCCAACGACATCCCGTATTCCCAAGCGGTCACCCTTCCAAGTACTAACGGGACTCGACGTAACTTAACTTCTGGGAGCTGACGAGACCAGGTGCGTTCTACGTGATATGGCCGTTGACATTCAAAAATGAAAATTTACCCTCCCAGTCCCAATGGATGAATAGAAAATCACTTCAAAGTGACAGAAATGTTTGTTCATTGAATTTGGACTGGTAACCATCGCGAATAAAAAGCGCGATCAACTTTGAAAAACTCGCAATGAAATTCATCCAGAATCATTCCTATAGATGAATTGAACCTATCCCTATGTCATTGAAATTTTTGATCTACGAATTTGGACTGGTTACCATCGCGATTAAAAAACGCGATAAAATTTGACAAACTCTCAATGGAATTGATCCAGAATCATTCTTATAGATGAATTGAACCTATCTCTAAGGCATTGAAATGTTTCATCTACGAAATTGGACTGGTAACCATCGTGATTGAAAAAAAATGTCAAGAAATTTGTTATTGAAAACAAACTATCCATCGCCAACGACATCCCGTATTCCCAAGCGGTCACCCTTCCAAGTACTAACGGGACTCGACGTAACTTAACTTCTGGGAGCTGACGAGACCAGGTGCGTTCTACGTGATATGGCCGTTGACATTCAAAAATGAAAATTTACCCTCCCAGTCCCAATGGATGAATAGAAAATCACTTCAAAGTGACAGAAATGTTTGTTCATTGAATTTGGACTGGTAACCATCGCGAATAAAAAGCGCGATCAACTTTGAAAAACTCGCAATGAAATTCATCCAGAATCATTCCTATAGATGAATTGAACCTATCCCTATGTCATTGAAATTTTTGATCTACGAATTTGGACTGGTAACCATCGCGATTAAAAAACGCGATAAAATTTGACAAACTCTCAATGGAATTGATCCAGAATCATTCTTATAGATGAATTGAACCTATCTCTAAGGCATTGAAATGTTTCATCTACGAAATTGGACTGGTAACCATCGTGATTGAAAAAAAATGTCAAGAAATTTGTTATTGAAAACAAACTATCCATCGCCAACGACATCCCGTATTCCCAAGCGGTCACCCTTCCAAGTACTAACGGGACTCGACGTAACTTAACTTCTGGGAGCTGACGAGACCAGGTGCGTTCTACGTGATATGGCCGTTGACATTCAAAAATGAAAATTTACCCTCCCAGTCCCAATGGATGAATAGAAAATCACTTCAAAGTGACAGAAATGTTTGTTCATTGAATTTGGACTGGTAACCATCGCGAATAAAAAGCGCGATCAACTTTGAAAAACTCGCAATGAAATTCATCCAGAATCATTCCTATAGATGAATTGAACCTATCCCTATGTCATTGAAATTTTTGATCTACGAATTTGGACTGGTAACCATCGCGATTAAAAAACGCGATAAAATTTGACAAACTCTCAATGGAATTGATCCAGAATCATTCTTATAGATGAATTGAACCTATCTCTAAGGCATTGAAATGTTTCATCTACGAAATTGGACTGGTAACCATCGTGATTGAAAAAAAATGTCAAGAAATTTGTTATTGAAAACAAACTATCCATCGCCAACGACATCCCGTATTCCCAAGCGGTCACCCTTCCAAGTACTAACGGGACTCGACGTAACTTAACTTCTGGGAGCTGACGAGACCAGGTGCGTTCTACGTGATATGGCCGTTGACATTCAAAAATGAAAATTTACCCTCCCAGTCCCAATGGATGAATAGAAAATCACTTCAAAGTGACAGAAATGTTTGTTCATTGAATTTGGACTGGTAACCATCGCGAATAAAAAGCGCGATCAACTTTGAAAAACTCGCAATGAAATTCATCCAGAATCATTCCTATAGATGAATTGAACCTATCCCTATGTCATTGAAATTTTTGATCTACGAATTTGGACTGGTTACCATCGCGATTAAAAAACGCGATAAAATTTGACAAACTCTCAATGGAATTGATCCAGAATCATTCTTATAGATGAATTGAACCTATCTCTAAGGCATTGAAATGTTTCATCTACGAAATTGGACTGGTAACCATCGTGATTGAAAAAAAATGTCAAGAAATTTGTTATTGAAAACAAACTATCCATCGCCAACGACATCCCGTATTCCCAAGCGGTCACCCTTCCAAGTACTAACGGGACTCGACGTAACTTAACTTCTGGGAGCTGACGAGACCAGGTGCGTTCTACGTGATATGGCCGTTGACATTCAAAAATGAAAATTTACCCTCCCAGTCCCAATGGATGAATAGAAAATCACTTCAAAGTGACAGAAATGTTTGTTCATTGAATTTGGACTGGTAACCATCGCGAATAAAAAGCGCGATCAACTTTGAAAAACTCGCAATGAAATTCATCCAGAATCATTCCTATAGATGAATTGAACCTATCCCTATGTCATTGAAATTTTTGATCTACGAATTTGGACTGGTAACCATCGCGATTAAAAAACGCGATAAAATTTGACAAACTCTCAATGGAATTGATCCAGAATCATTCTTATAGATGAATTGAACCTATCTCTAAGGCATTGAAATGTTTCATCTACGAAATTGGACTGGTAACCATCGTGATTGAAAAAAAATGTCAAGAAATTTGTTATTGAAAACAAACTATCCATCGCCAACGACATCCCGTATTCCCAAGCGGTCACCCTTCCAAGTACTAACGGGACTCGACGTAACTTAACTTCTGGGAGCTGACGAGACCAGGTGCGTTCTACGTGATATGGCCGTTGACATTCAAAAATGAAAATTTACCCTCCCACTCCCAATGGATGAATAGAAAATCACTTCAAAGTGACAGAAATGTTTGTTCATTGAATTTGGACTGGTAACCATCGCGAATAAAAAGCGCGATCAACTTTGAAAAACTCGCAATGAAATTCATCCAGAATCATTCCTATAGATGAATTGAACCTATCCCTATGTCATTGAAATTTTTGATCTACGAATTTGGACTGGTAACCATCGCGATTAAAAAACGCGATAAAATTTGACAAACTCTCAATGGAATTGATCCAGAATCATTCTTATAGATGAATTGAACCTATCTCTAAGGCATTGAAATGTTTCATCTACGAAATTGGACTGGTAACCATCGTGATTGAAAAAAAATGTCAAGAAATTTGTTATTGAAAACAAACTATCCATCGCCAACGACATCCCGTATTCCCAAGCGGTCACCCTTCCAAGTACTAACGGGACTCGACGTAACTTAACTTCTGGGAGCTGACGAGACCAGGTGCGTTCTACGTGATATGGCCGTTGACATTCAAAAATGAAAATTTACCCTCCCAGTCCCAATGGATGAATAGAAAATCACTTCAAAGTGACAGAAATGTTTGTTCATTGAATTTGGACTGGTAACCATCGCGAATAAAAAGCGCGATCAACTTTGAAAAACTCGCAATGAAATTCATCCAGAATCATTCCTATAGATGAATTGAACCTATCCCTATGTCATTGAAATTTTTGATCTACGAATTTGGACTGGTAACCATCGCGATTAAAAAACGCGATAAAATTTGACAAACTCTCAATGGAATTGATCCAGAATCATTCTTATAGATGAATTGAACCTATCTCTAAGGCATTGAAATGTTTCATCTACGAAATTGGACTGGTAACCATCGTGATTGAAAAAAAATGTCAAGAAATTTGTTATTGAAAACAAACTATCCATCGCCAACGACATCCCGTATTCCCAAGCGGTCACCCTTCCAAGTACTAACGGGACTCGACGTAACTTAACTTCTGGGAGCTGACGAGACCAGGTGCGTTCTACGTGATATGGCCGTTGACATTCAAAAATGAAAATTTACCCTCCCAGTCCCAATGGATGAATAGAAAATCACTTCAAAGTGACAGAAATGTTTGTTCATTGAATTTGGACTGGTAACCATCGCGAATAAAAAGCGCGATCAACTTTGAAAAACTCGCAATGAAATTCATCCAGAATCATTCCTATAGATGAATTGAACCTATCCCTATGTCATTGAAATTTTTGATCTACGAATTTGGACTGGTTACCATCGCGATTAAAAAACGCGATAAAATTTGACAAACTCTCAATGGAATTGATCCAGAATCATTCTTATAGATGAATTGAACCTATCTCTAAGGCATTGAAATGTTTCATCTACGAAATTGGACTGGTAACCATCGTGATTGAAAAAAAATGTCAAGAAATTTGTTATTGAAAACAAACTATCCATCGCCAACGACATCCCGTATTCCCAAGCGGTCACCCTTCCAAGTACTAACGGGACTCGACGTAACTTAACTTCTGGGAGCTGACGAGACCAGGTGCGTTCTACGTGATATGGCCGTTGACATTCAAAAATGAAAATTTACCCTCCCAGTCCCAATGGATGAATAGAAAATCACTTCAAAGTGACAGAAATGTTTGTTCATTGAATTTGGACTGGTAACCATCGCGAATAAAAAGCGCGATCAACTTTGAAAAACTCGCAATGAAATTCATCCAGAATCATTCCTATAGATGAATTGAACCTATCCCTATGTCATTGAAATTTTTGATCTACGAATTTGGACTGGTAACCATCGCGATTAAAAAACGCGATAAAATTTGACAAACTCTCAATGGAATTGATCCAGAATCATTCTTATAGATGAATTGAACCTATCTCTAAGGCATTGAAATGTTTCATCTACGAAATTGGACTGGTAACCATCGTGATTGAAAAAAAATGTCAAGAAATTTGTTATTGAAAACAAACTATCCATCGCCAACGACATCCCGTATTCCCAAGCGGTCACCCTTCCAAGTACTAACGGGACTCGACGTAACTTAACTTCTGGGAGCTGACGAGACCAGGTGCGTTCTACGTGATATGGCCGTTGACATTCAAAAATGAAAATTTACCCTCCCAGTCCCAATGGATGAATAGAAAATCACTTCAAAGTGACAGAAATGTTTGTTCATTGAATTTGGACTGGTAACCATCGCGAATAAAAAGCGCGATCAACTTTGAAAAACTCGCAATGAAATTCATCCAGAATCATTCCTATAGATGAATTGAACCTATCCCTATGTCATTGAAATTTTTGATCTACGAATTTGGACTGGTTACCATCGCGATTAAAAAACGCGATAAAATTTGACAAACTCTCAATGGAATTGATCCAGAATCATTCTTATAGATGAATTGAACCTATCTCTAAGGCATTGAAATGTTTCATCTACGAAATTGGACTGGTAACCATCGTGATTGAAAAAAAATGTCAAGAAATTTGTTATTGAAAACAAACTATCCATCGCCAACGACATCCCGTATTCCCAAGCGGTCACCCTTCCAAGTACTAACGGGACTCGACGTAACTTAACTTCTGGGAGCTGACGAGACCAGGTGCGTTCTACGTGATATGGCCGTTGACATTCAAAAATGAAAATTTACCCTCCCAGTCCCAATGGATGAATAGAAAATCACTTCAAAGTGACAGAAATGTTTGTTCATTGAATTTGGACTGGTAACCATCGCGAATAAAAAGCGCGATCAACTTTGAAAAACTCGCAATGAAATTCATCCAGAATCATTCCTATAGATGAATTGAACCTATCCCTATGTCATTGAAATTTTTGATCTACGAATTTGGACTGGTAACCATCGCGATTAAAAAACGCGATAAAATTTGACAAACTCTCAATGGAATTGATCCAGAATCATTCTTATAGATGAATTGAACCTATCTCTAAGGCATTGAAATGTTTCATCTACGAAATTGGACTGGTAACCATCGTGATTGAAAAAAAATGTCAAGAAATTTGTTATTGAAAACAAACTATCCATCGCCAACGACATCCCGTATTCCCAAGCGGTCACCCTTCCAAGTACTAACGGGACTCGACGTAACTTAACTTCTGGGAGCTGACGAGACCAGGTGCGTTCTACGTGATATGGCCGTTGACATTCAAAAATGAAAATTTACCCTCCCAGTCCCAATGGATGAATAGAAAATCACTTCAAAGTGACAGAAATGTTTGTTCATTGAATTTGGACTGGTAACCATCGCGAATAAAAAGCGCGATCAACTTTGAAAAACTCGCAATGAAATTCATCCAGAATCATTCCTATAGATGAATTGAACCTATCCCTATGTCATTGAAATTTTTGATCTACGAATTTGGACTGGTTACCATCGCGATTAAAAAACGCGATAAAATTTGACAAACTCTCAATGGAATTGATCCAGAATCATTCTTATAGATGAATTGAACCTATCTCTAAGGCATTGAAATGTTTCATCTACGAAATTGGACTGGTAACCATCGTGATTGAAAAAAAATGTCAAGAAATTTGTTATTGAAAACAAACTATCCATCGCCAACGACATCCCGTATTCCCAAGCGGTCACCCTTCCAAGTACTAACGGGACTCGACGTAACTTAACTTCTGGGAGCTGACGAGACCAGGTGCGTTCTACGTGATATGGCCGTTGACATTCAAAAATGAAAATTTACCCTCCCAGTCCCAATGGATGAATAGAAAATCACTTCAAAGTGACAGAAATGTTTGTTCATTGAATTTGGACTGGTAACCATCGCGAATAAAAAGCGCGATCAACTTTGAAAAACTCGCAATGAAATTCATCCAGAATCATTCCTATAGATGAATTGAACCTATCCCTATGTCATTGAAATTTTTGATGTACGAATTTGGACTGGTAACCATCGCGATTAAAAAACGCGATAAAATTTGAAAAACATCATTCTTACAGATGAATTGAACCTATCTCTAAGGCATTGAAATGTTTCATCTACGAAATTGGACTGGTAACCATCGTGATTGAAAAAAAATGTCAAGAAATTTGTTATTGAAAACAAACTATCCATCGCCAACGACATCCCGTATTCCCAAGCGGTCACCCTTCCAAGTACTAACGGGACTCGACGTAACTTAACTTCTGGGAGCTGACGAGACCAGGTGCGTTCTACGTGATATGGCCGTTGACATTCAAAAATGAAAATTTACCCTCCCAGTCCCAATGGATGAATAGAAAATCACTTCAAAGTGACAGAAATGTTTGTTCATTGAATTTGGACTGGTAACCATCGCGAATAAAAAGCGCGATCAACTTTGAAAAACTCGCAATGAAATTCATCCAGAATCATTCCTATAGATGAATTGAACCTATCCCTATGTCATTGAAATTTTTGATGTACGAATTTGGACTGGTTACCATCGCGATTAAAAAACGCGATAAAATTTGACAAACTCTCAATGGAATTGATCCAGAATCATTCTTATAGATGAATTGAACCTATCTCTAAGGCATTGAAATGTTTCATCTACGAAATTGGACTGGTAACCATCGTGATTGAAAAAAAATGTCAAGAAATTTGTTATTGAAAACAAACTATCCATCGCCAACGACATCCCGTATTCCCAAGCGGTCACCCTTCCAAGTACTAACGGGACTCGACGTAACTTAATTTCTGGGAGCTGACGAGACCAGGTGCGTTCTACGTGATATGGCCGTTGACATTCAAAAATGAAAATTTACCCTCCCAGTCCCAATGGATGAATAGAAAATCACTTCAAAGTGACAGAAATGTTTGTTCATTGAATTTGGACTGGTAACCATCGCGAATAAAAAGCGCGATCAACTTTGAAAAACTCGCAATGAAATTCATCCAGAATCATTCCTATAGATGAATTGAACCTATCCCTATGTCATTGAAATTTTTGATCTACGAATTTGGACTGGTAACCATCGCGATTAAAAAACGCGAT
Source organism: Daphnia pulicaria (assembly GCF_021234035.1). Taxonomy (NCBI): domain Eukaryota; kingdom Metazoa; phylum Arthropoda; class Branchiopoda; order Diplostraca; family Daphniidae; genus Daphnia; species Daphnia pulicaria. Next base: position 3,814,978 of record NC_060915.1, read on the forward strand.
AAAATTTGAAAAACATCATTCTTACAGATGAATTGAACCTATCTCTAAGGCATTGAAATGTTTCATCTACGAAATTGGACTGGTAACCATCGTGATTGAAAAAAAATGTCAAGAAATTTGTTATTGAAAACAAACTATCCATCGCCAACGACATCCCGTATTCCCAAGCGGTCACCCTTCCAAGTACTAACGGGACTCGACGTAACTTAACTTCTGGGAGCTGACGAGACGAGGTGCGTTCTACGTGATATGGCCGTTGACATTCAAAAATGAAAATTTACCCTCCCAGTCCCAATGGATGAATAGAAAATCACTTCAAAGTGACAGAAATGTTTGTTCATTGAATTTGGACTGGTAACCATCGCGAATAAAAAGCGCGATCAACTTTGAAAAACTCGCAATGAAATTCATCCAGAATCATTCCTATAGATGAATTGAACCTATCCCTATGTCATTGAAATTTTTGATCTACGAATTTGGACTGGTAACCATCGCGATTAAAAAACGCGATAAAATTTGAAAAACATCATTCTTACAGATGAATTGAACCTATCTCTAAGGCATTGAAATGTTTCATCTACGAAATTGGACTGGTAACCATCGTGATTGAAAAAAAATGTCAAGAAATTTGTTATTGAAAACAAACTATCCATCGCCAACGACATCCCGTATTCCCAAGCGGTCACCCTTCCAAGTACTAACGGGACTCGACGTAACTTAACTTCTGGGAGCTGACGAGACCAGGTGCGTTCTACGTGATATGGCCGTTGACATTCAAAAATGAAAATTTACCCTCCCAGTCCCAATGGATGAATAGAAAATCACTTCAAAGTGACAGAAATGTTTGTTCATTGAATTTGGACTGGTACCCATCGCGAATAAAAAGCGCGATCAACTTTGAAAAACTCGCAATGAAATTCATCCAGAATCATTCCTATAGATGAATTGAACCTATCCCTATGTCATTGAAATTTTTGATGTACGAATTTGGACTGGTAACCATCGCGATTAAAAAACGCGATAAAATTTGACAAACTCTCAATGGAATTGATCCAGAATCATTCTTATAGATGAATTGAACCTATCTCTAAGGCATTGAAATGTTTCATCTACGAAATTGGACTGGTAACCATCGTGATTGAAAAAAAATGTCAAGAAATTTGTTATTGAAAACAAACTATCCATCGCCAACGACATCCCGTATTCCCAAGCGGTCACCCTTCCAAGTACTAACGGGACTCGACGTAACTTAACTTCTGGGAGCTGACGAGACCAGGTGCGTTCTACGTGATATGGCCGTTGACATTCAAAAATGAAAATTTACCCTCCCAGTCCCAATGGATGAATAGAAAATCACTTCAAAGTGACAGAAATGTTTGTTCATTGAATTTGGACTGGTAACCATCGCGAATAAAAAGCGCGATCAACTTTGAAAAACTCGCAATGAAATTCATCCAGAATCATTCCTATAGATGAATTGAACCTATCCCTATGTCATTGAAATTTTTGATCTACGAATTTGGACTGGTAACCATCGCGATTAAAAAACGCGATAAAATTTGAAAAACATCATTCTTACAGATGAATTGAACCTATCTCTAAGGCATTGAAATGTTTCATCTACGAAATTGGACTGGTAACCATCGTGATTGAAAAAAAATGTCAAGAAATTTGTTATTGAAAACAAACTATCCATCGCCAACGACATCCCGTATTCCCAAGCGGTCACCCTTCCAAGTACTAACGGGACTCGACGTAACTTAACTTCTGGGAGCTGACGAGACCAGGTGCGTTCTACGTGATATGGCCGTTGACATTCAAAAATGAAAATTTACCCTCCCAGTCCCAATGGATGAATAGAAAATCACTTCAAAGTGACAGAAATGTTTGTTCATTGAATTTGGACTGGTAACCATCGCGAATAAAAAGCGCGATCAACTTTTAAAAACTCGCAATGAAATTCATCCAGAATCATTCCTATAGATGAATTGAACCTATCCCTATGTCATTGAAATTTTTGATCTACGAATTTGGACTGGTAACCATCGCGATTAAAAAACGCGATAAAATTTGACAAACTCTCAATGGAATTGATCCAGAATCATTCTTATAGATGAATTGAACCTATCTCTAAGGCATTGAAATGTTTCATCTACGAAATTGGACTGGTAACCATCGTGATTGAAAAAAAATGTCAAGAAATTTGTTATTGAAAACAAACTATCCATCGCCAACGACATCCCGTATTCCCAAGCGGTAACCCTTCCAAGTACTAACGGGACTCGACGTAACTTAACTTCTGGGAGCTGACGAGACCAGGTGCGTTCTACGTGATATGGCCGTTGACATTCAAAAATGAAAATTTACCCTCCCAGTCCCAATGGATGAATAGAAAATCACTTCAAAGTGACAGAAATGTTTGTTCATTGAATTTGGACTGGTAACCATCGCGAATAAAAAGCGCGATCAACTTTGAAAAACTCGCAATGAAATTCATCCAGAATCATTCCTATAGATGAATTGAACCTATCCCTATGTCATTGAAATTTTTGATGTACGAATTTGGACTGGTAACCATCGCGATTAAAAAACGCGATAAAATTTGAAAAACATCATTCTTACAGATGAATTGAACCTATCTCTAAGGCATTGAAATGTTTCATCTACGAAATTGGACTGGTAACCATCGTGATTGAAAAAAAATGTCAAGAAATTTGTTATTGAAAACAAACTATCCATCGCCAACGACATCCCGTATTCCCAAGCGGTCACCCTTCCAAGTACTAACGGGACTCGACGTAACTTAACTTCTGGGAGCTGACGAGACCAGGTGCGTTCTACGTGATATGGCCGTTGACATTCAAAAATGAAAATTTACCCTCCCAGTCCCAATGGATGAATAGAAAATCACTTCAAAGTGACAGAAATGTTTGTTCATTGAATTTGGACTGGTACCCATCGCGAATAAAAAGCGCGATCAACTTTGAAAAACTCGCAATGAAATTCATCCAGAATCATTCCTATAGATGAATTGAACCTATCCCTATGTCATTGAAATTTTTGATGTACGAATTTGGACTGGTAACCATCGCGATTAAAAAACGCGATAAAATTTGACAAACTCTCAATGGAATTGATCCAGAATCATTCTTATAGATGAATTGAACCTATCTCTAAGGCATTGAAATGTTTCATCTACGAAATTGGACTGGTAACCATCGTGATTGAAAAAAAATGTCAAGAAATTTGTTATTGAAAACAAACTATCCGTCGCCAACGACATCCCGTATTCCCAAGCGGTAACCCTTCCAAGTACTAACGGGACTCGACGTAACTTAACTTCTGGGAGCTGACGAGACCAGGTGCGTTCTACGTGATATGGCCGTTGACATTCAAAAATGAAAATTTACCCTCCCAGTCCCAATGGATGAATAGAAAATCACTTCAAAGTGACAGAAATGTTTGTTCATTGAATTTGGACTGGTACCCATCGCGAATAAAAAGCGCGATCAACTTTGAAAAACTCGCAATGAAATTCATCCAGAATCATTCCTATAGATGAATTGAACCTATCCCTATGTCATTGAAATTTTTGATGTACGAATTTGGACTGGTAACCATCGCGATTAAAAAACGCGATAAAATTTGACAAACTCTCAATGGAATTGATCCAGAATCATTCTTATAGATGAATTGAACCTATCTCTAAGGCATTGAAATGTTTCATCTACGAAATTGGACTGGTAACCATCGTGATTGAAAAAAAATGTCAAGAAATTTGTTATTGAAAACAAACTATCCATCGCCAACGACATCCCGTATTCCCAAGCGGTCACCCTTCCAAGTACTAACGGGACTCGACGTAACTTAACTTCTGGGAGCTGACGAGACCAGGTGCGTTCTACGTGATATGGCCGTTGACATTCAAAAATGAAAATTTACCCTCCCAGTCCCAATGGATGAATAGAAAATCACTTCAAAGTGACAGAAATGTTTGTTCATTGAATTTGGACTGGTACCCATCGCGAATAAAAAGCGCGATCAACTTTGAAAAACTCGCAATGAAATTCATCCAGAATCATTCCTATAGATGAATTGAACCTATCCCTATGTCATTGAAATTTTTGATGTACGAATTTGGACTGGTAACCATCGCGATTAAAAAACGCGATAAAATTTGACAAACTCTCAATGGAATTGATCCAGAATCATTCTTATAGATGAATTGAACCTATCTCTAAGGCATTGAAATGTTTCATCTACGAAATTGGACTGGTAACCATCGTGATTGAAAAAAAATGTCAAGAAATTTGTTATTGAAAACAAACTATCCATCGCCAACGACATCCCGTATTCCCAAGCGGTCACCCTTCCAAGTACTAACGGGACTCGACGTAACTTAACTTCTGGGAGCTGACGAGACCAGGTGCGTTCTACGTGATATGGCCGTTGACATTCAAAAATGAAAATTTACCCTCCCAGTCCCAATGGATGAATAGAAAATCACTTCAAAGTGACAGAAATGTTTGTTCATTGAATTTGGACTGGTAACCATCGCGAATAAAAAGCGCGATCAACTTTGAAAAACTCGCAATGAAATTCATCCAGAATCATTCCTATAGATGAATTGAACCTATCCCTATGTCATTGAAATTTTTGATCTACGAATTTGGACTGGTAACCATCGCGATTAAAAAACGCGATAAAATTTGAAAAACATCATTCTTACAGATGAATTGAACCTATCTCTAAGGCATTGAAATGTTTCATCTACGAAATTGGACTGGTAACCATCGTGATTGAAAAAAAATGTCAAGAAATTTGTTATTGAAAACAAACTATCCATCGCCAACGACATCCCGTATTCCCAAGCGGTCACCCTTCCAAGTACTAACGGGACTCGACGTAACTTAACTTCTGGGAGCTGACGAGACCAGGTGCGTTCTACGTGATATGGCCGTTGACATTCAAAAATGAAAATTTACCCTCCCAGTCCCAATGGATGAATAGAAAATCACTTCAAAGTGACAGAAATGTTTGTTCATTGAATTTGGACTGGTAACCATCGCGAATAAAAAGCGCGATCAACTTTGAAAAACTCGCAATGAAATTCATCCAGAATCATTCCTATAGATGAATTGAACCTATCCCTATGTCATTGAAATTTTTGATGTACGAATTTGGACTGGTAACCATCGCGATTAAAAAACGCGATAAAATTTGAAAAACATCATTCTTACAGATGAATTGAACCTATCTCTAAGGCATTGAAATGTTTCATCTACGAAATTGGACTGGTAACCATCGTGATTGAAAAAAAATGTCAAGAAATTTGTTATTGAAAACAAACTATCCATCGCCAACGACATCCCGTATTCCCAAGCGGTCACCCTTCCAAGTACTAACGGGACTCGACGTAACTTAACTTCTGGGAGCTGACGAGACCAGGTGCGTTCTACGTGATATGGCCGTTGACATTCAAAAATGAAAATTTACCCTCCCAGTCCCAATGGATGAATAGAAAATCACTTCAAAGTGACAGAAATGTTTGTTCATTGAATTTGGACTGGTAACCATCGCGAATAAAAAGCGCGATCAACTTTGAAAAACTCGCAATGAAATTCATCCAGAATCATTCCTATAGATGAATTGAACCTATCCCTATGTCATTGAAATTTTTGATGTACGAATTTGGACTGGTAACCATCGCGATTAAAAAACGCGATAAAATTTGACAAACTCTCAATGGAATTGATCCAGAATCATTCTTATAGATGAATTGAACCTATCTCTAAGGCATTGAAATGTTTCATCTACGAAATTGGACTGGTAACCATCGTGATTGAAAAAAAATGTCAAGAAATTTGTTATTGAAAACAAACTATCCGTCGCCAACGACATCCCGTATTCCCAAGCGGTAACCCTTCCAAGTACTAACGGGACTCGACGTAACTTAACTTCTGGGAGCTGACGAGACCAGGTGCGTTCTACGTGATATGGCCGTTGACATTCAAAAATGAAAATTTACCCTCCCAGTCCCAATGGATGAATAGAAAATCACTTCAAAGTGACAGAAATGTTTGTTCATTGAATTTGGACTGGTACCCATCGCGAATAAAAAGCGCGATCAACTTTGAAAAACTCGCAATGAAATTCATCCAGAATCATTCCTATAGATGAATTGAACCTATCCCTATGTCATTGAAATTTTTGATGTACGAATTTGGACTGGTAACCATCGCGATTAAAAAACGCGATAAAATTTGACAAACTCTCAATGGAATTGATCCAGAATCATTCTTATAGATGAATTGAACCTATCTCTAAGGCATTGAAATGTTTCATCTACGAAATTGGACTGGTAACCATCGTGATTGAAAAAAAATGTCAAGAAATTTGTTATTGAAAACAAACTATCCATCGCCAACGACATCCCGTATTCCCAAGCGGTCACCCTTCCAAGTACTAACGGGACTCGACGTAACTTAACTTCTGGGAGCTGACGAGACCAGGTGCGTTCTACGTGATATGGCCGTTGACATTCAAAAATGAAAATTTACCCTCCCAGTCCCAATGGATGAATAGAAAATCACTTCAAAGTGACAGAAATGTTTGTTCATTGAATTTGGACTGGTACCCATCGCGAATAAAAAGCGCGATCAACTTTGAAAAACTCGCAATGAAATTCATCCAGAATCATTCCTATAGATGAATTGAACCTATCCCTATGTCATTGAAATTTTTGATGTACGAATTTGGACTGGTAACCATCGCGATTAAAAAACGCGATAAAATTTGACAAACTCTCAATGGAATTGATCCAGAATCATTCTTATAGATGAATTGAACCTATCTCTAAGGCATTGAAATGTTTCATCTACGAAATTGGACTGGTAACCATCGTGATTGAAAAAAAATGTCAAGAAATTTGTTATTGAAAACAAACTATCCATCGCCAACGACATCCCGTATTCCCAAGCGGTCACCCTTCCAAGTACTAACGGGACTCGACGTAACTTAACTTCTGGGAGCTGACGAGACCAGGTGCGTTCTACGTGATATGGCCGTTGACATTCAAAAATGAAAATTTACCCTCCCAGTCCCAATGGATGAATAGAAAATCACTTCAAAGTGACAGAAATGTTTGTTCATTGAATTTGGACTGGTAACCATCGCGAATAAAAAGCGCGATCAACTTTGAAAAACTCGCAATGAAATTCATCCAGAATCATTCCTATAGATGAATTGAACCTATCCCTATGTCATTGAAATTTTTGATCTACGAATTTGGACTGGTAACCATCGCGATTAAAAAACGCGATAAAATTTGAAAAACATCATTCTTACAGATGAATTGAACCTATCTCTAAGGCATTGAAATGTTTCATCTACGAAATTGGACTGGTAACCATCGTGATTGAAAAAAAATGTCAAGAAATTTGTTATTGAAAACAAACTATCCATCGCCAACGACATCCCGTATTCCCAAGCGGTCACCCTTCCAAGTACTAACGGGACTCGACGTAACTTAACTTCTGGGAGCTGACGAGACCAGGTGCGTTCTACGTGATATGGCCGTTGACATTCAAAAATGAAAATTTACCCTCCCAGTCCCAATGGATGAATAGAAAATCACTTCAAAGTGACAGAAATGTTTGTTCATTGAATTTGGACTGGTAACCATCGCGAATAAAAAGCGCGATCAACTTTGAAAAACTCGCAATGAAATTCATCCAGAATCATTCCTATAGATGAATTGAACCTATCCCTATGTCATTGAAATTTTTGATCTACGAATTTGGACTGGTAACCATCGCGATTAAAAAACGCGATAAAATTTGAAAAACATCATTCTTACAGATGAATTGAACCTATCTCTAAGGCATTGAAATGTTTCATCTACGAAATTGGACTGGTAACCATCGTGATTGAAAAAAAATGTCAAGAAATTTGTTATTGAAAACAAACTATCCATCGCCAACGACATCCCGTATTCCCAAGCGGTCACCCTTCCAAGTACTAACGGGACTCGACGTAACTTAACTTCTGGGAGCTGACGAGACCAGGTGCGTTCTACGTGATATGGCCGTTGACATTCAAAAATGAAAATTTACCCTCCCAGTCCCAATGGATGAATAGAAAATCACTTCAAAGTGACAGAAATGTTTGTTCATTGAATTTGGACTGGTAACCATCGCGAATAAAAAGCGCGATCAACTTTGAAAAACTCGCAATGAAATTCATCCAGAATCATTCCTATAGATGAATTGAACCTATCCCTATGTCATTGAAATTTTTGATGTACGAATTTGGACTGGTAACCATCGCGATTAAAAAACGCGATAAAATTTGACAAACTCTCAATGGAATTGATCCAGAATCATTCTTATAGATGAATTGAACCTATCTCTAAGGCATTGAAATGTTTCATCTACGAAATTGGACTGGTAACCATCGTGATTGAAAAAAAATGTCAAGAAATTTGTTATTGAAAACAAACTATCCGTCGCCAACGACATCCCGTATTCCCAAGCGGTAACCCTTCCAAGTACTAACGGGACTCGACGTAACTTAACTTCTGGGAGCTGACGAGACCAGGTGCGTTCTACGTGATATGGCCGTTGACATTCAAAAATGAAAATTTACCCTCCCAGTCCCAATGGATGAATAGAAAATCACTTCAAAGTGACAGAAATGTTTGTTCATTGAATTTGGACTGGTAACCATCGCGAATAAAAAGCGCGATCAACTTTGAAAAACTCGCAATGAAATTCATCCAGAATCATTCCTATAGATGAATTGAACCTATCCCTATGTCATTGAAATTTTTGATCTACGAATTTGGACTGGTAACCATCGCGATTAAAAAACGCGATAAAATTTGAAAAACATCATTCTTACAGATGAATTGAACCTATCTCTAAGGCATTGAAATGTTTCATCTACGAAATTGGACTGGTAACCATCGTGATTGAAAAAAAATGTCAAGAAATTTGTTATTGAAAACAAACTATCCATCGCCAACGACATCCCGTATTCCCAAGCGGTCACCCTTCCAAGTACTAACGGGACTCGACGTAACTTAACTTCTGGGAGCTGACGAGACCAGGTGCGTTCTACGTGATATGGCCGTTGACATTCAAAAATGAAAATTTACCCTCCCAGTCCCAATGGATGAATAGAAAATCACTTCAAAGTGACAGAAATGTTTGTTCATTGAATTTGGACTGGTAACCATCGCGAATAAAAAGCGCGATCAACTTTGAAAAACTCGCAATGAAATTCATCCAGAATCATTCCTATAGATGAATTGAACCTATCCCTATGTCATTGAAATTTTTGATCTACGAATTTGGACTGGTAACCATCGCGATTAAAAAACGCGATAAAATTTGAAAAACATCATTCTTACAGATGAATTGAACCTATCTCTAAGGCATTGAAATGTTTCATCTACGAAATTGGACTGGTAACCATCGTGATTGAAAAAAAATGTCAAGAAATTTGTTATTGAAAACAAACTATCCATCGCCAACGACATCCCGTATTCCCAAGCGGTCACCCTTCCAAGTACTAACGGGACTCGACGTAACTTAACTTCTGGGAGCTGACGAGACCAGGTGCGTTCTACGTGATATGGCCGTTGACATTCAAAAATGAAAATTTACCCTCCCAGTCCCAATGGATGAATAGAAAATCACTTCAAAGTGACAGAAATGTTTGTTCATTGAATTTGGACTGGTAACCATCGCGAATAAAAAGCGCGATCAACTTTGAAAAACTCGCAATGAAATTCATCCAGAATCATTCCTATAGATGAATTGAACCTATCCCTATGTCATTGAAATTTTTGATGTACGAATTTGGACTGGTAACCATCGCGATTAAAAAACGCGATAAAATTTGAAAAACATCATTCTTACAGATGAATTGAACCTATCTCTAAGGCATTGAAATGTTTCATCTACGAAATTGGACTGGTAACCATCGTGATTGAAAAAAAATGTCAAGAAATTTGTTATTGAAAACAAACTATCCATCGCCAACGACATCCCGTATTCCCAAGCGGTCACCCTTCCAAGTACTAACGGGACTCGACGTAACTTAACTTCTGGGAGCTGACGAGACCAGGTGCGTTCTACGTGATATGGCCGTTGACATTCAAAAATGAAAATTTACCCTCCCAGTCCCAATGGATGAATAGAAAATCACTTCAAAGTGACAGAAATGTTTGTTCATTGAATTTGGACTGGTAACCATCGCGAATAAAAAGCGCGATCAACTTTGAAAAACTCGCAATGAAATTCATCCAGAATCATTCCTATAGATGAATTGAACCTATCCCTATGTCATTGAAATTTTTGATCTACGAATTTGGACTGGTAACCATCGCGATTAAAAAACGCGATAAAATTTGAAAAACATCATTCTTACAGATGAATTGAACCTATCTCTAAGGCATTGAAATGTTTCATCTACGAAATTGGACTGGTAACCATCGTGATTGAAAAAAAATGTCAAGAAATTTGTTATTGAAAACAAACTATCCATCGCCAACGACATCCCGTATTCCCAAGCGGTCACCCTTCCAAGTACTAACGGGACTCGACGTAACTTAACTTCTGGGAGCTGACGAGACCAGGTGCGTTCTACGTGATATGGCCGTTGACATTCAAAAATGAAAATTTACCCTCCCAGTCCCAATGGATGAATAGAAAATCACTTCAAAGTGACAGAAATGTTTGTTCATTGAATTTGGACTGGTAACCATCGCGAATAAAAAGCGCGATCAACTTTGAAAAACTCGCAATGAAATTCATCCAGAATCATTCCTATAGATGAATTGAACCTATCCCTATGTCATTGAAATTTTTGATGTACGAATTTGGACTGGTAACCATCGCGATTAAAAAACGCGATAAAATTTGAAAAACATCATTCTTACAGATGAATTGAACCTATCTCTAAGGCATTGAAATGTTTCATCTACGAAATTGGACTGGTAACCATCGTGATTGAAAAAAAATGTCAAGAAATTTGTTATTGAAAACAAACTATCCATCGCCAACGACATCCCGTATTCCCAAGCGGTCACCCTTCCAAGTACTAACGGGACTCGACGTAACTTAACTTCTGGGAGCTGACGAGACCAGGTGCGTTCTACGTGATATGGCCGTTGACATTCAAAAATGAAAATTTACCCTCCCAGTCCCAATGGATGAATAGAAAATCACTTCAAAGTGACAGAAATGTTTGTTCATTGAATTTGGACTGGTAACCATCGCGAATAAAAAGCGCGATCAACTTTGAAAAACTCGCAATGAAATTCATCCAGAATCATTCCTATAGATGAATTGAACCTATCCCTATGTCATTGAAATTTTTGATGTACGAATTTGGACTGGTAACCATCGCGATTAAAAAACGCGATAAAATTTGACAAACTCTCAATGGAATTGATCCAGAATCATTCTTATAGATGAATTGAACCTATCTCTAAGGCATTGAAATGTTTCATCTACGAAATTGGACTGGTAACCATCGTGATTGAAAAAAAATGTCAAGAAATTTGTTATTGAAAACAAACTATCCGTCGCCAACGACATCCCGTATTCCCAAGCGGTAACCCTTCCAAGTACTAACGGGACTCGACGTAACTTAACTTCTGGGAGCTGACGAGACCAGGTGCGTTCTACGTGATATGGCCGTTGACATTCAAAAATGAAAATTTACCCTCCCAGTCCCAATGGATGAATAGAAAATCACTTCAAAGTGACAGAAATGTTTGTTCATTGAATTTGGACTGGTACCCATCGCGAATAAAAAGCGCGATCAACTTTGAAAAACTCGCAATGAAATTCATCCAGAATCATTCCTATAGATGAATTGAACCTATCCCTATGTCATTGAAATTTTTGATGTACGAATTTGGACTGGTAACCATCGCGATTAAAAAACGCGATAAAATTTGACAAACTCTCAATGGAATTGATCCAGAATCATTCTTATAGATGAATTGAACCTATCTCTAAGGCATTGAAATGTTTCATCTACGAAATTGGACTGGTAACCATCGTGATTGAAAAAAAATGTCAAGAAATTTGTTATTGAAAACAAACTATCCATCGCCAACGACATCCCGTATTCCCAAGCGGTCACCCTTCCAAGTACTAACGGGACTCGACGTAACTTAACTTCTGGGAGCTGACGAGACCAGGTGCGTTCTACGTGATATGGCCGTTGACATTCAAAAATGAAAATTTACCCTCCCAGTCCCAATGGATGAATAGAAAATCACTTCAAAGTGACAGAAATGTTTGTTCATTGAATTTGGACTGGTACCCATCGCGAATAAAAAGCGCGATCAACTTTGAAAAACTCGCAATGAAATTCATCCAGAATCATTCCTATAGATGAATTGAACCTATCCCTATGTCATTGAAATTTTTGATGTACGAATTTGGACTGGTAACCATCGCGATTAAAAAACGCGATAAAATTTGACAAACTCTCAATGGAATTGATCCAGAATCATTCTTATAGATGAATTGAACCTATCTCTAAGGCATTGAAATGTTTCATCTACGAAATTGGACTGGTAACCATCGTGATTGAAAAAAAATGTCAAGAAATTTGTTATTGAAAACAAACTATCCATCGCCAACGACATCCCGTATTCCCAAGCGGTCACCCTTCCAAGTACTAACGGGACTCGACGTAACTTAACTTCTGGGAGCTGACGAGACCAGGTGCGTTCTACGTGATATGGCCGTTGACATTCAAAAATGAAAATTTACCCTCCCAGTCCCAATGGATGAATAGAAAATCACTTCAAAGTGACAGAAATGTTTGTTCATTGAATTTGGACTGGTAACCATCGCGAATAAAAAGCGCGATCAACTTTGAAAAACTCGCAATGAAATTCATCCAGAATCATTCCTATAGATGAATTGAACCTATCCCTATGTCATTGAAATTTTTGATCTACGAATTTGGACTGGTAACCATCGCGATTAAAAAACGCGATAAAATTTGAAAAACATCATTCTTACAGATGAATTGAACCTATCTCTAAGGCATTGAAATGTTTCATCTACGAAATTGGACTGGTAACCATCGTGATTGAAAAAAAATGTCAAGAAATTTGTTATTGAAAACAAACTATCCATCGCCAACGACATCCCGTATTCCCAAGCGGTCACCCTTCCAAGTACTAACGGGACTCGACGTAACTTAACTTCTGGGAGCTGACGAGACCAGGTGCGTTCTACGTGATATGGCCGTTGACATTCAAAAATGAAAATTTACCCTCCCAGTCCCAATGGATGAATAGAAAATCACTTCAAAGTGACAGAAATGTTTGTTCATTGAATTTGGACTGGTAACCATCGCGAATAAAAAGCGCGATCAACTTTGAAAAACTCGCAATGAAATTCATCCAGAATCATTCCTATAGATGAATTGAACCTATCCCTATGTCATTGAAATTTTTGATCTACGAATTTGGACTGGTAACCATCGCGATTAAAAAACGCGATAAAATTTGAAAAACATCATTCTTACAGATGAATTGAACCTATCTCTAAGGCATTGAAATGTTTCATCTACGAAATTGGACTGGTAACCATCGTGATTGAAAAAAAATGTCAAGAAATTTGTTATTGAAAACAAACTATCCATCGCCAACGACATCCCGTATTCCCAAGCGGTCACCCTTCCAAGTACTAACGGGACTCGACGTAACTTAACTTCTGGGAGCTGACGAGACCAGGTGCGTTCTACGTGATATGGCCGTTGACATTCAAAAATGAAAATTTACCCTCCCAGTCCCAATGGATGAATAGAAAATCACTTCAAAGTGACAGAAATGTTTGTTCATTGAATTTGGACTGGTAACCATCGCGAATAAAAAGCGCGATCAACTTTGAAAAACTCGCAATGAAATTCATCCAGAATCATTCCTATAGATGAATTGAACCTATCCCTATGTCATTGAAATTTTTGATGTACGAATTTGGACTGGTAACCATCGCGATTAAAAAACGCGATAAAATTTGACAAACTCTCAATGGAATTGATCCAGAATCATTCTTATAGATGAATTGAACCTATCTCTAAGGCATTGAAATGTTTCATCTACGAAATTGGACTGGTAACCATCGTGATTGAAAAAAAATGTCAAGAAATTTGTTATTGAAAACAAACTATCCGTCGCCAACGACATCCCGTATTCCCAAGCGGTAACCCTTCCAAGTACTAACGGGACTCGACGTAACTTAACTTCTGGGAGCTGACGAGACCAGGTGCGTTCTACGTGATATGGCCGTTGACATTCAAAAATGAAAATTTACCCTCCCAGTCCCAATGGATGAATAGAAAATCACTTCAAAGTGACAGAAATGTTTGTTCATTGAATTTGGACTGGTACCCATCGCGAATAAAAAGCGCGATCAACTTTGAAAAACTCGCAATGAAATTCATCCAGAATCATTCCTATAGATGAATTGAACCTATCCCTATGTCATTGAAATTTTTGATGTACGAATTTGGACTGGTAACCATCGCGATTAAAAAACGCGATAAAATTTGACAAACTCTCAATGGAATTGATCCAGAATCATTCTTATAGATGAATTGAACCTATCTCTAAGGCATTGAAATGTTTCATCTACGAAATTGGACTGGTAACCATCGTGATTGAAAAAAAATGTCAAGAAATTTGTTATTGAAAACAAACTATCCATCGCCAACGACATCCCGTATTCCCAAGCGGTCACCCTTCCAAGTACTAACGGGACTCGACGTAACTTAACTTCTGGGAGCTGACGAGACCAGGTGCGTTCTACGTGATATGGCCGTTGACATTCAAAAATGAAAATTTACCCTCCCAGTCCCAATGGATGAATAGAAAATAACTTCAAAGTGACAGAAATGTTTGTTCATTGAATTTGGACTGGTAACCATCGCGAATAAAAAGCGCGATCAACTTTGAAAAACTCGCAATGAAATTCATCCAGAATCATTCCTATAGATGAATTGAACCTATCCCTATGTCATTGAAATTTTTGATGTACGAATTTGGACTGGTAACCATCGCGATTAAAAAACGCGATAAAATTTGAAAAACATCATTCTTACAGATGAATTGAACCTATCTCTAAGGCATTGAAATGTTTCATCTACGAAATTGGACTGGTAACCATCGTGATTGAAAAAAAATGTCAAGAAATTTGTTATTGAAAACAAACTATCCATCGCCAACGACATCCCGTATTCCCAAGCGGTCACCCTTCCAAGTACTAACGGGACTCGACGTAACTTAACTTCTGGGAGCTGACGAGACCAGGTGCGTTCTACGTGATATGGCCGTTGACATTCAAAAATGAAAATTTACCCTCCCAGTCCCAATGGATGAATAGAAAATCACTTCAAAGTGACAGAAATGTTTGTTCATTGAATTTGGACTGGTAACCATCGCGAATAAAAAGCGCGATCAACTTTGAAAAACTCGCAATGAAATTCATCCAGAATCATTCCTATAGATGAATTGAACCTATCCCTATGTCATTGAAATTTTTGATCTACGAATTTGGACTGGTAACCATCGCGATTAAAAAACGCGATAAAATTTGACAAACTCTCAATGGAATTGATCCAGAATCATTCTTATAGATGAATTGAACCTATCTCTAAGGCATTGAAATGTTTCATCTACGAAATTGGACTGGTAACCATCGTGATTGAAAAAAAATGTCAAGAAATTTGTTATTGAAAACAAACTATCCATCGCCAACGACATCCCGTATTCCCAAGCGGTCACCCTTCCAAGTACTAACGGGACTCGACGTATCTTAACTTCTGGGAGCTGACGAGACCAGGTGCGTTCTACGTGATATGGCCGTTGACATTCAAAAATGAAAATTTACCCTCCCAGTCCCAATGGATGAATAGAAAATCACTTCAAAGTGACAGAAATGTTTGTTCATTGAATTTGGACTGGTAACCATCGCGAATAAAAAGCGCGATCAACTTTGAAAAACTCGCAATGAAATTCATCCAGAATCATTCCTATAGATGAATTGAACCTATCCCTATGTCATTGAAATTTTTGATGTACGAATTTGGACTGGTAACCATCGCGATTAGAAAACGCGATAAAATTTGAAAAACATCATTCTTACAGATGAATTGAACCTATCTCTAAGGCATTGAAATGTTTCATCTACGAAATTGGACTGGTAACCATCGTGATTGAAAAAAAATGTCAAGAAATTTGTTATTGAAAACAAACTATCCATCGCCAACGACATCCCGTATTCCCAAGCGGTCACCCTTCCAAGTACTAACGGGACTCGACGTAACTTAACTTCTGGGAGCTGACGAGACCAGGTGCGTTCTACGTGATATGGCCGTTGACATTCAAAAATGAAAATTTACCCTCCCAGTCCCAATGGATGAATAGAAAATCACTTCAAAGTGACAGAAATGTTTGTTCATTGAATTTGGACTGGTAACCATCGCGAATAAAAAGCGCGATCAACTTTGAAAAACTCGCAATGAAATTCATCCAGAATCATTCCTATAGATGAATTGAACCTATCCCTATGTCATTGAAATTTTTGATGTACGAATTTGGACTGGTAACCATCGCGATTAAAAAACGCGATAAAATTTGACAAACTCTCAATGGAATTGATCCAGAATCATTCTTATAGATGAATTGAACCTATCTCTAAGGCATTGAAATGTTTCATCTACGAAATTGGACTGGTAACCATCGTGATTGAAAAAAAATGTCAAGAAATTTGTTATTGAAAACAAACTATCCGTCGCCAACGACATCCCGTATTCCCAAGCGGTAACCCTTCCAAGTACTAACGGGACTCGACGTAACTTAACTTCTGGGAGCTGACGAGACCAGGTGCGTTCTACGTGATATGGCCGTTGACATTCAAAAATGAAAATTTACCCTCCCAGTCCCAATGGATGAATAGAAAATCACTTCAAAGTGACAGAAATGTTTGTTCATTGAATTTGGACTGGTACCCATCGCGAATAAAAAGCGCGATCAACTTTGAAAAACTCGCAATGAAATTCATCCAGAATCATTCCTATAGATGAATTGAACCTATCCCTATGTCATTGAAATTTTTGATGTACGAATTTGGACTGGTAACCATCGCGATTAAAAAACGCGATAAAATTTGACAAACTCTCAATGGAATTGATCCAGAATCATTCTTATAGATGAATTGAACCTATCTCTAAGGCATTGAAATGTTTCATCTACGAAATTGGACTGGTAACCATCGTGATTGAAAAAAAATGTCAAGAAATTTGTTATTGAAAACAAACTATCCATCGCCAACGACATCCCGTATTCCCAAGCGGTCACCCTTCCAAGTACTAACGGGACTCGACGTAACTTAACTTCTGGGAGCTGACGAGACCAGGTGCGTTCTACGTGATATGGCCGTTGACATTCAAAAATGAAAATTTACCCTCCCAGTCCCAATGGATGAATAGAAAATCACTTCAAAGTGACAGAAATGTTTGTTCATTGAATTTGGACTGGTACCCATCGCGAATAAAAAGCGCGATCAACTTTGAAAAACTCGCAATGAAATTCATCCAGAATCATTCCTATAGATGAATTGAACCTATCCCTATGTCATTGAAATTTTTGATGTACGAATTTGGACTGGTAACCATCGCGATTAAAAAACGCGATAAAATTTGACAAACTCTCAATGGAATTGATCCAGAATCATTCTTATAGATGAATTGAACCTATCTCTAAGGCATTGAAATGTTTCATCTACGAAATTGGACTGGTAACCATCGTGATTGAAAAAAAATGTCAAGAAATTTGTTATTGAAAACAAACTATCCGTCGCCAACGACATCCCGTATTCCCAAGCGGTAACCCTTCCAAGTACTAACGGGACTCGACGTAACTTAACTTCTGGGAGCTGACGAGACCAGGTGCGTTCTACGTGATATGGCCGTTGACATTCAAAAATGAAAATTTACCCTCCCAGTCCCAATGGATGAATAGAAAATCACTTCAAAGTGACAGAAATGTTTGTTCATTGAATTTGGACTGGTAACCATCGCGAATAAAAAGCGCGATCAACTTTGAAAAACTCGCAATGAAATTCATCCAGAATCATTCCTATAGATGAATTGAACCTATCCCTATGTCATTGAAATTTTTGATCTACGAATTTGGACTGGTAACCATCGCGATTAAAAAACGCGATAAAATTTGACAAACTCTCAATGGAATTGATCCAGAATCATTCTTATAGATGAATTGAACCTATCTCTAAGGCATTGAAATGTTTCATCTACGAAATTGGACTGGTAACCATCGTGATTGAAAAAAAATGTCAAGAAATTTGTTATTGAAAACAAACTATCCATCGCCAACGACATCCCGTATTCCCAAGCGGTCACCCTTCCAAGTACTAACGGGACTCGACGTAACTTAACTTCTGGGAGCTGACGAGACCAGGTGCGTTCTACGTGATATGGCCGTTGACATTCAAAAATGAAAATTTACCCTCCCACTCCCAATGGATGAATAGAAAATCACTTCAAAGTGACAGAAATGTTTGTTCATTGAATTTGGACTGGTAACCATCGCGAATAAAAAGCGCGATCAACTTTGAAAAACTCGCAATGAAATTCATCCAGAATCATTCCTATAGATGAATTGAACCTATCCCTATGTCATTGAAATTTTTGATCTACGAATTTGGACTGGTAACCATCGCGATTAAAAAACGCGATAAAATTTGACAAACTCTCAATGGAATTGATCCAGAATCATTCTTATAGATGAATTGAACCTATCTCTAAGGCATTGAAATGTTTCATCTACGAAATTGGACTGGTAACCATCGTGATTGAAAAAAAATGTCAAGAAATTTGTTATTGAAAACAAACTATCCATCGCCAACGACATCCCGTATTCCCAAGCGGTCACCCTTCCAAGTACTAACGGGACTCGACGTAACTTAACTTCTGGGAGCTGACGAGACCAGGTGCGTTCTACGTGATATGGCCGTTGACATTCAAAAATGAAAATTTACCCTCCCAGTCCCAATGGATGAATAGAAAATCACTTCAAAGTGACAGAAATGTTTGTTCATTGAATTTGGACTGGTAACCATCGCGAATAAAAAGCGCGATCAACTTTGAAAAACTCGCAATGAAATTCATCCAGAATCATTCCTATAGATGAATTGAACCTATCCCTATGTCATTGAAATTTTTGATCTACGAATTTGGACTGGTTACCATCGCGATTAAAAAACGCGATAAAATTTGACAAACTCTCAATGGAATTGATCCAGAATCATTCTTATAGATGAATTGAACCTATCTCTAAGGCATTGAAATGTTTCATCTACGAAATTGGACTGGTAACCATCGTGATTGAAAAAAAATGTCAAGAAATTTGTTATTGAAAACAAACTATCCATCGCCAACGACATCCCGTATTCCCAAGCGGTCACCCTTCCAAGTACTAACGGGACTCGACGTAACTTAACTTCTGGGAGCTGACGAGACCAGGTGCGTTCTACGTGATATGGCCGTTGACATTCAAAAATGAAAATTTACCCTCCCAGTCCCAATGGATGAATAGAAAATCACTTCAAAGTGACAGAAATGTTTGTTCATTGAATTTGGACTGGTAACCATCGCGAATAAAAAGCGCGATCAACTTTGAAAAACTCGCAATGAAATTCATCCAGAATCATTCCTATAGATGAATTGAACCTATCCCTATGTCATTGAAATTTTTGATGTACGAATTTGGACTGGTAACCATCGCGATTAAAAAACGCGATAAAATTTGACAAACTCTCAATGGAATTGATCCAGAATCATTCTTATAGATGAATTGAACCTATCTCTAAGGCATTGAAATGTTTCATCTACGAAATTGGACTGGTAACCATCGTGATTGAAAAAAAATGTCAAGAAATTTGTTATTGAAAACAAACTATCCGTCGCCAACGACATCCCGTATTCCCAAGCGGTAACCCTTCCAAGTACTAACGGGACTCGACGTAACTTAACTTCTGGGAGCTGACGAGACCAGGTGCGTTCTACGTGATATGGCCGTTGACATTCAAAAATGAAAATTTACCCTCCCAGTCCCAATGGATGAATAGAAAATCACTTCAAAGTGACAGAAATGTTTGTTCATTGAATTTGGACTGGTACCCATCGCGAATAAAAAGCGCGATCAACTTTGAAAAACTCGCAATGAAATTCATCCAGAATCATTCCTATAGATGAATTGAACCTATCCCTATGTCATTGAAATTTTTGATGTACGAATTTGGACTGGTAACCATCGCGATTAAAAAACGCGATAAAATTTGACAAACTCTCAATGGAATTGATCCAGAATCATTCTTATAGATGAATTGAACCTATCTCTAAGGCATTGAAATGTTTCATCTACGAAATTGGACTGGTAACCATCGTGATTGAAAAAAAATGTCAAGAAATTTGTTATTGAAAACAAACTATCCATCGCCAACGACATCCCGTATTCCCAAGCGGTCACCCTTCCAAGTACTAACGGGACTCGACGTAACTTAACTTCTGGGAGCTGACGAGACCAGGTGCGTTCTACGTGATATGGCCGTTGACATTCAAAAATGAAAATTTACCCTCCCAGTCCCAATGGATGAATAGAAAATCACTTCAAAGTGACAGAAATGTTTGTTCATTGAATTTGGACTGGTACCCATCGCGAATAAAAAGCGCGATCAACTTTGAAAAACTCGCAATGAAATTCATCCAGAATCATTCCTATAGATGAATTGAACCTATCCCTATGTCATTGAAATTTTTGATGTACGAATTTGGACTGGTAACCATCGCGATTAAAAAACGCGATAAAATTTGACAAACTCTCAATGGAATTGATCCAGAATCATTCTTATAGATGAATTGAACCTATCTCTAAGGCATTGAAATGTTTCATCTACGAAATTGGACTGGTAACCATCGTGATTGAAAAAAAATGTCAAGAAATTTGTTATTGAAAACAAACTATCCGTCGCCAACGACATCCCGTATTCCCAAGCGGTAACCCTTCCAAGTACTAACGGGACTCGACGTAACTTAACTTCTGGGAGCTGACGAGACCAGGTGCGTTCTACGTGATATGGCCGTTGACATTCAAAAATGAAAATTTACCCTCCCAGTCCCAATGGATGAATAGAAAATCACTTCAAAGTGACAGAAATGTTTGTTCATTGAATTTGGACTGGTAACCATCGCGAATAAAAAGCGCGATCAACTTTGAAAAACTCGCAATGAAATTCATCCAGAATCATTCCTATAGATGAATTGAACCTATCCCTATGTCATTGAAATTTTTGATCTACGAATTTGGACTGGTAACCATCGCGATTAAAAAACGCGATAAAATTTGACAAACTCTCAATGGAATTGATCCAGAATCATTCTTATAGATGAATTGAACCTATCTCTAAGGCATTGAAATGTTTCATCTACGAAATTGGACTGGTAACCATCGTGATTGAAAAAAAATGTCAAGAAATTTGTTATTGAAAACAAACTATCCATCGCCAACGACATCCCGTATTCCCAAGCGGTCACCCTTCCAAGTACTAACGGGACTCGACGTAACTTAACTTCTGGGAGCTGACGAGACCAGGTGCGTTCTACGTGATATGGCCGTTGACATTCAAAAATGAAAATTTACCCTCCCACTCCCAATGGATGAATAGAAAATCACTTCAAAGTGACAGAAATGTTTGTTCATTGAATTTGGACTGGTAACCATCGCGAATAAAAAGCGCGATCAACTTTGAAAAACTCGCAATGAAATTCATCCAGAATCATTCCTATAGATGAATTGAACCTATCCCTATGTCATTGAAATTTTTGATCTACGAATTTGGACTGGTAACCATCGCGATTAAAAAACGCGATAAAATTTGACAAACTCTCAATGGAATTGATCCAGAATCATTCTTATAGATGAATTGAACCTATCTCTAAGGCATTGAAATGTTTCATCTACGAAATTGGACTGGTAACCATCGTGATTGAAAAAAAATGTCAAGAAATTTGTTATTGAAAACAAACTATCCATCGCCAACGACATCCCGTATTCCCAAGCGGTCACCCTTCCAAGTACTAACGGGACTCGACGTAACTTAACTTCTGGGAGCTGACGAGACCAGGTGCGTTCTACGTGATATGGCCGTTGACATTCAAAAATGAAAATTTA
The DNA here is from genome assembly GCF_021234035.1 of Daphnia pulicaria. NCBI lineage: Eukaryota > Metazoa > Arthropoda > Branchiopoda > Diplostraca > Daphniidae > Daphnia > Daphnia pulicaria. Next base: position 3,837,266 of record NC_060915.1, read on the forward strand.
CCCTCCCAGTCCCAATGGATGAATAGAAAATCACTTCAAAGTGACAGAAATGTTTGTTCATTGAATTTGGACTGGTAACCATCGCGAATAAAAAGCGCGATCAACTTTGAAAAACTCGCAATGAAATTCATCCAGAATCATTCCTATAGATGAATTGAACCTATCCCTATGTCATTGAAATTTTTGATCTACGAATTTGGACTGGTTACCATCGCGATTAAAAAACGCGATAAAATTTGACAAACTCTCAATGGAATTGATCCAGAATCATTCTTATAGATGAATTGAACCTATCTCTAAGGCATTGAAATGTTTCATCTACGAAATTGGACTGGTAACCATCGTGATTGAAAAAAAATGTCAAGAAATTTGTTATTGAAAACAAACTATCCATCGCCAACGACATCCCGTATTCCCAAGCGGTCACCCTTCCAAGTACTAACGGGACTCGACGTAACTTAACTTCTGGGAGCTGACGAGACCAGGTGCGTTCTACGTGATATGGCCGTTGACATTCAAAAATGAAAATTTACCCTCCCAGTCCCAATGGATGAATAGAAAATCACTTCAAAGTGACAGAAATGTTTGTTCATTGAATTTGGACTGGTAACCATCGCGAATAAAAAGCGCGATCAACTTTGAAAAACTCGCAATGAAATTCATCCAGAATCATTCCTATAGATGAATTGAACCTATCCCTATGTCATTGAAATTTTTGATCTACGAATTTGGACTGGTAACCATCGCGATTAAAAAACGCGATAAAATTTGAAAAACATCATTCTTACAGATGAATTGAACCTATCTCTAAGGCATTGAAATGTTTCATCTACGAAATTGGACTGGTAACCATCGTGATTGAAAAAAAATGTCAAGAAATTTGTTATTGAAAACAAACTATCCATCGCCAACGACATCCCGTATTCCCAAGCGGTCACCCTTCCAAGTACTAACGGGACTCGACGTAACTTAACTTCTGGGAGCTGACGAGACCAGGTGCGTTCTACGTGATATGGCCGTTGACATTCAAAAATGAAAATTTACCCTCCCAGTCCCAATGGATGAATAGAAAATCACTTCAAAGTGACAGAAATGTTTGTTCATTGAATTTGGACTGGTAACCATCGCGAATAAAAAGCGCGATCAACTTTGAAAAACTCGCAATGAAATTCATCCAGAATCATTCCTATAGATGAATTGAACCTATCCCTATGTCATTGAAATTTTTGATCTACGAATTTGGACTGGTAACCATCGCGATTAAAAAACGCGATAAAATTTGACAAACTCTCAATGGAATTGATCCAGAATCATTCTTATAGATGAATTGAACCTATCTCTAAGGCATTGAAATGTTTCATCTACGAAATTGGACTGGTAACCATCGTGATTGAAAAAAAATGTCAAGAAATTTGTTATTGAAAACAAACTATCCATCGCCAACGACATCCCGTATTCCCAAGCGGTCACCCTTCCAAGTACTAACGGGACTCGACGTAACTTAACTTCTGGGAGCTGACGAGACCAGGTGCGTTCTACGTGATATGGCCGTTGACATTCAAAAATGAAAATTTACCCTCCCACTCCCAATGGATGAATAGAAAATCACTTCAAAGTGACAGAAATGTTTGTTCATTGAATTTGGACTGGTAACCATCGCGAATAAAAAGCGCGATCAACTTTGAAAAACTCGCAATGAAATTCATCCAGAATCATTCCTATAGATGAATTGAACCTATCCCTATGTCATTGAAATTTTTGATCTACGAATTTGGACTGGTAACCATCGCGATTAAAAAACGCGATAAAATTTGACAAACTCTCAATGGAATTGATCCAGAATCATTCTTATAGATGAATTGAACCTATCTCTAAGGCATTGAAATGTTTCATCTACGAAATTGGACTGGTAACCATCGTGATTGAAAAAAAATGTCAAGAAATTTGTTATTGAAAACAAACTATCCATCGCCAACGACATCCCGTATTCCCAAGCGGTCACCCTTCCAAGTACTAACGGGACTCGACGTAACTTAACTTCTGGGAGCTGACGAGACCAGGTGCGTTCTACGTGATATGGCCGTTGACATTCAAAAATGAAAATTTACCCTCCCAGTCCCAATGGATGAATAGAAAATCACTTCAAAGTGACAGAAATGTTTGTTCATTGAATTTGGACTGGTAACCATCGCGAATAAAAAGCGCGATCAACTTTGAAAAACTCGCAATGAAATTCATCCAGAATCATTCCTATAGATGAATTGAACCTATCCCTATGTCATTGAAATTTTTGATCTACGAATTTGGACTGGTTACCATCGCGATTAAAAAACGCGATAAAATTTGACAAACTCTCAATGGAATTGATCCAGAATCATTCTTATAGATGAATTGAACCTATCTCTAAGGCATTGAAATGTTTCATCTACGAAATTGGACTGGTAACCATCGTGATTGAAAAAAAATGTCAAGAAATTTGTTATTGAAAACAAACTATCCATCGCCAACGACATCCCGTATTCCCAAGCGGTCACCCTTCCAAGTACTAACGGGACTCGACGTAACTTAACTTCTGGGAGCTGACGAGACCAGGTGCGTTCTACGTGATATGGCCGTTGACATTCAAAAATGAAAATTTACCCTCCCAGTCCCAATGGATGAATAGAAAATCACTTCAAAGTGACAGAAATGTTTGTTCATTGAATTTGGACTGGTAACCATCGCGAATAAAAAGCGCGATCAACTTTGAAAAACTCGCAATGAAATTCATCCAGAATCATTCCTATAGATGAATTGAACCTATCCCTATGTCATTGAAATTTTTGATCTACGAATTTGGACTGGTAACCATCGCGATTAAAAAACGCGATAAAATTTGAAAAACATCATTCTTACAGATGAATTGAACCTATCTCTAAGGCATTGAAATGTTTCATCTACGAAATTGGACTGGTAACCATCGTGATTGAAAAAAAATGTCAAGAAATTTGTTATTGAAAACAAACTATCCATCGCCAACGACATCCCGTATTCCCAAGCGGTCACCCTTCCAAGTACTAACGGGACTCGACGTAACTTAACTTCTGGGAGCTGACGAGACCAGGTGCGTTCTACGTGATATGGCCGTTGACATTCAAAAATGAAAATTTACCCTCCCAGTCCCAATGGATGAATAGAAAATCACTTCAAAGTGACAGAAATGTTTGTTCATTGAATTTGGACTGGTAACCATCGCGAATAAAAAGCGCGATCAACTTTGAAAAACTCGCAATGAAATTCATCCAGAATCATTCCTATAGATGAATTGAACCTATCCCTATGTCATTGAAATTTTTGATCTACGAATTTGGACTGGTAACCATCGCGATTAAAAAACGCGATAAAATTTGACAAACTCTCAATGGAATTGATCCAGAATCATTCTTATAGATGAATTGAACCTATCTCTAAGGCATTGAAATGTTTCATCTACGAAATTGGACTGGTAACCATCGTGATTGAAAAAAAATGTCAAGAAATTTGTTATTGAAAACAAACTATCCATCGCCAACGACATCCCGTATTCCCAAGCGGTCACCCTTCCAAGTACTAACGGGACTCGACGTAACTTAACTTCTGGGAGCTGACGAGACCAGGTGCGTTCTACGTGATATGGCCGTTGACATTCAAAAATGAAAATTTACCCTCCCAGTCCCAATGGATGAATAGAAAATCACTTCAAAGTGACAGAAATGTTTGTTCATTGAATTTGGACTGGTAACCATCGCGAATAAAAAGCGCGATCAACTTTGAAAAACTCGCAATGAAATTCATCCAGAATCATTCCTATAGATGAATTGAACCTATCCCTATGTCATTGAAATTTTTGATGTACGAATTTGGACTGGTAACCATCGCGATTAAAAAACGCGATAAAATTTGAAAAACATCATTCTTACAGATGAATTGAACCTATCTCTAAGGCATTGAAATGTTTCATCTACGAAATTGGACTGGTAACCATCGTGATTGAAAAAAAATGTCAAGAAATTTGTTATTGAAAACAAACTATCCATCGCCAACGACATCCCGTATTCCCAAGCGGTCACCCTTCCAAGTACTAACGGGACTCGACGTAACTTAACTTCTGGGAGCTGACGAGACCAGGTGCGTTCTACGTGATATGGCCGTTGACATTCAAAAATGAAAATTTACCCTCCCAGTCCCAATGGATGAATAGAAAATCACTTCAAAGTGACAGAAATGTTTGTTCATTGAATTTGGACTGGTAACCATCGCGAATAAAAAGCGCGATCAACTTTGAAAAACTCGCAATGAAATTCATCCAGAATCATTCCTATAGATGAATTGAACCTATCCCTATGTCATTGAAATTTTTGATCTACGAATTTGGACTGGTAACCATCGCGATTAAAAAACGCGATAAAATTTGACAAACTCTCAATGGAATTGATCCAGAATCATTCTTATAGATGAATTGAACCTATCTCTAAGGCATTGAAATGTTTCATCTACGAAATTGGACTGGTAACCATCGTGATTGAAAAAAAATGTCAAGAAATTTGTTATTGAAAACAAACTATCCATCGCCAACGACATCCCGTATTCCCAAGCGGTCACCCTTCCAAGTACTAACGGGACTCGACGTATCTTAACTTCTGGGAGCTGACGAGACCAGGTGCGTTCTACGTGATATGGCCGTTGACATTCAAAAATGAAAATTTACCCTCCCAGTCCCAATGGATGAATAGAAAATCACTTCAAAGTGACAGAAATGTTTGTTCATTGAATTTGGACTGGTAACCATCGCGAATAAAAAGCGCGATCAACTTTGAAAAACTCGCAATGAAATTCATCCAGAATCATTCCTATAGATGAATTGAACCTATCCCTATGTCATTGAAATTTTTGATGTACGAATTTGGACTGGTAACCATCGCGATTAGAAAACGCGATAAAATTTGAAAAACATCATTCTTACAGATGAATTGAACCTATCTCTAAGGCATTGAAATGTTTCATCTACGAAATTGGACTGGTAACCATCGTGATTGAAAAAAAATGTCAAGAAATTTGTTATTGAAAACAAACTATCCATCGCCAACGACATCCCGTATTCCCAAGCGGTCACCCTTCCAAGTACTAACGGGACTCGACGTAACTTAACTTCTGGGAGCTGACGAGACCAGGTGCGTTCTACGTGATATGGCCGTTGACATTCAAAAATGAAAATTTACCCTCCCAGTCCCAATGGATGAATAGAAAATCACTTCAAAGTGACAGAAATGTTTGTTCATTGAATTTGGACTGGTAACCATCGCGAATAAAAAGCGCGATCAACTTTGAAAAACTCGCAATGAAATTCATCCAGAATCATTCCTATAGATGAATTGAACCTATCCCTATGTCATTGAAATTTTTGATGTACGAATTTGGACTGGTAACCATCGCGATTAAAAAACGCGATAAAATTTGACAAACTCTCAATGGAATTGATCCAGAATCATTCTTATAGATGAATTGAACCTATCTCTAAGGCATTGAAATGTTTCATCTACGAAATTGGACTGGTAACCATCGTGATTGAAAAAAAATGTCAAGAAATTTGTTATTGAAAACAAACTATCCGTCGCCAACGACATCCCGTATTCCCAAGCGGTAACCCTTCCAAGTACTAACGGGACTCGACGTAACTTAACTTCTGGGAGCTGACGAGACCAGGTGCGTTCTACGTGATATGGCCGTTGACATTCAAAAATGAAAATTTACCCTCCCAGTCCCAATGGATGAATAGAAAATCACTTCAAAGTGACAGAAATGTTTGTTCATTGAATTTGGACTGGTACCCATCGCGAATAAAAAGCGCGATCAACTTTGAAAAACTCGCAATGAAATTCATCCAGAATCATTCCTATAGATGAATTGAACCTATCCCTATGTCATTGAAATTTTTGATGTACGAATTTGGACTGGTAACCATCGCGATTAAAAAACGCGATAAAATTTGACAAACTCTCAATGGAATTGATCCAGAATCATTCTTATAGATGAATTGAACCTATCTCTAAGGCATTGAAATGTTTCATCTACGAAATTGGACTGGTAACCATCGTGATTGAAAAAAAATGTCAAGAAATTTGTTATTGAAAACAAACTATCCATCGCCAACGACATCCCGTATTCCCAAGCGGTCACCCTTCCAAGTACTAACGGGACTCGACGTAACTTAACTTCTGGGAGCTGACGAGACCAGGTGCGTTCTACGTGATATGGCCGTTGACATTCAAAAATGAAAATTTACCCTCCCAGTCCCAATGGATGAATAGAAAATCACTTCAAAGTGACAGAAATGTTTGTTCATTGAATTTGGACTGGTAACCATCGCGAATAAAAAGCGCGATCAACTTTGAAAAACTCGCAATGAAATTCATCCAGAATCATTCCTATAGATGAATTGAACCTATCCCTATGTCATTGAAATTTTTGATCTACGAATTTGGACTGGTAACCATCGCGATTAAAAAACGCGATAAAATTTGACAAACTCTCAATGGAATTGATCCAGAATCATTCTTATAGATGAATTGAACCTATCTCTAAGGCATTGAAATGTTTCATCTACGAAATTGGACTGGTAACCATCGTGATTGAAAAAAAATGTCAAGAAATTTGTTATTGAAAACAAACTATCCATCGCCAACGACATCCCGTATTCCCAAGCGGTCACCCTTCCAAGTACTAACGGGACTCGACGTAACTTAACTTCTGGGAGCTGACGAGACCAGGTGCGTTCTACGTGATATGGCCGTTGACATTCAAAAATGAAAATTTACCCTCCCAGTCCCAATGGATGAATAGAAAATCACTTCAAAGTGACAGAAATGTTTGTTCATTGAATTTGGACTGGTAACCATCGCGAATAAAAAGCGCGATCAACTTTGAAAAACTCGCAATGAAATTCATCCAGAATCATTCCTATAGATGAATTGAACCTATCCCTATGTCATTGAAATTTTTGATGTACGAATTTGGACTGGTAACCATCGCGATTAGAAAACGCGATAAAATTTGAAAAACATCATTCTTACAGATGAATTGAACCTATCTCTAAGGCATTGAAATGTTTCATCTACGAAATTGGACTGGTAACCATCGTGATTGAAAAAAAATGTCAAGAAATTTGTTATTGAAAACAAACTATCCATCGCCAACGACATCCCGTATTCCCAAGCGGTCACCCTTCCAAGTACTAACGGGACTCGACGTAACTTAACTTCTGGGAGCTGACGAGACCAGGTGCGTTCTACGTGATATGGCCGTTGACATTCAAAAATGAAAATTTACCCTCCCAGTCCCAATGGATGAATAGAAAATCACTTCAAAGTGACAGAAATGTTTGTTCATTGAATTTGGACTGGTAACCATCGCGAATAAAAAGCGCGATCAACTTTGAAAAACTCGCAATGAAATTCATCCAGAATCATTCCTATAGATGAATTGAACCTATCCCTATGTCATTGAAATGTTTCATCTACGAAATTGGACTGGTAACCATCGTGATTGAAAAAAATGTCAAGAAATTTGTTATTGAAAACAAACTATCCATCGCCAACGACATCCCGTATTCCCAAGCGGTCACCCTTCCAAGTACTAACGGGACTCGACGTAACTTAACTTCTGGGAGCTGACGAGACCAAGTGCGTTCTACGTGATATGGCCGTTGACATTCAAAAATGAAAATTTACCCTCCCAGTCCCAATGGATGAATAGAAAATCACTTCAAAGTGACAGAAATGTTTGTTCATTGAATTTGGACTGGTAACCATCGCGAATAAAAAGCGCGATCAACTTTGAAAAACTCGCAATGAAATTCATCCAGAATCATTCCTATAGATGAATTGAACCTATCCCTATGTCATTGAAATTTTTGATGTACGAATTTGGACTGGTAACCATCGCGATTAAAAAACGCGATAAAATTTGACAAACTCTCAATGGAATTGATCCAGAATCATTCTTATAGATGAATTGAACCTATCTCTAAGGCATTGAAATGTTTCATCTACGAAATTGGACTGGTAACCATCGTGATTGAAAAAAAATGTCAAGAAATTTGTTATTGAAAACAAACTATCCGTCGCCAACGACATCCCGTATTCCCAAGCGGTAACCCTTCCAAGTACTAACGGGACTCGACGTAACTTAACTTCTGGGAGCTGACGAGACCAGGTGCGTTCTACGTGATATGGCCGTTGACATTCAAAAATGAAAATTTACCCTCCCAGTCCCAATGGATGAATAGAAAATCACTTCAAAGTGACAGAAATGTTTGTTCATTGAATTTGGACTGGTAACCATCGCGAATAAAAAGCGCGATCAACTTTGAAAAACTCGCAATGAAATTCATCCAGAATCATTCCTATAGATGAATTGAACCTATCCCTATGTCATTGAAATTTTTGATGTACGAATTTGGACTGGTAATCATCGCGATTAAAAAACGCGATAAAATTTGACAAACTCTCAATGGAATTGATCCAGAATCATTCTTATAGATGAATTGAACCTATCTCTAAGGCATTGAAATGTTTCATCTACGAAATTGGACTGGTAACCATCGTGATTGAAAAAAAATGTCAAGAAATTTGTTATTGAAAACAAACTATCCGTCGCCAACGACATCCCGTATTCCCAAGCGGTAACCCTTCCAAGTACTAACGGGACTCGACGTAACTTAACTTCTGGGAGCTGACGAGACCAGGTGCGTTCTACGTGATATGGCCGTTGACATTCAAAAATGAAAATTTACCCTCCCAGTCCCAATGGATGAATAGAAAATCACTACAAAGTGACAGAAATGTTTGTTCATTGAATTTGGACTGGTAACCATCGCGAATAAAAAGCGCGATCAACTTTGAAAAACTCGCAATGAAATTCATCCAGAATCATTCCTATAGATGAATTGAACCTATCCCTATGTCATTGAAATTTTTGATGTACGAATTTGGACTGGTAATCATCGCGATTAAAAAACGCGATAAAATTTGACAAACTCTCAATGGAATTGATCCAGAATCATTCTTATAGATGAATTGAACCTATCTCTAAGGCATTGAAATGTTTCATCTACGAAATTGGACTGGTAACCATCGTGATTGAAAAAAAATGTCAAGAAATTTGTTATTGAAAACAAACTATCCGTCGCCAACGACATCCCGTATTCCCAAGCGGTAACCCTTCCAAGTACTAACGGGACTCGACGTAACTTAACTTCTGGGAGCTGACGAGACCAGGTGCGTTCTACGTGATATGGCCGTTGACATTCAAAAATGAAAATTTACCCTCCCAGTCCCAATGGATGAATAGAAAATCACTTCAAAGTGACAGAAATGTTTGTTCATTGAATTTGGACTGGTAACCATCGCGAATAAAAAGCGCGATCAACTTTGAAAAACTCGCAATGAAATTCATCCAGAATCATTCCTATAGATGAATTGAACCTATCCCTATGTCATTGAAATTTTTGATGTACGAATTTGGACTGGTAACCATCGCGATTAAAAAACGCGATAAAATTTGAAAAACATCATTCTTACAGATGAATTGAACCTATCTCTAAGGCATTGAAATGTTTCATCTACGAAATTGGACTGGTAACCATCGTGATTGAAAAAAATGTCAAGAAATTTGTTATTGAAAACAAACTATCCATCGCCAACGACATCCCGTATTCCCAAGCGGTCACCCTTCCAAGTACTAACGGGACTCGACGTAACTTAACTTCTGGGAGCTGACGAGACCAGGTGCGTTCTACGTGATATGGCCGTTGACATTCAAAAATGAAAATTTACCCTCCCAGTCCCAATGGATGAATAGAAAATCACTTCAAAGTGACAGAAATGTTTGTTCATTGAATTTGGACTGGTAACCATCGCGAATAAAAAGCGCGATCAACTTTGAAAAACTCGCAATGAAATTCATCCAGAATCATTCCTATAGATGAATTGAACCTATCCCTATGTCATTGAAATTTTTGATGTACGAATTTGGACTGGTAACCATCGCGATTAAAAAACGCGATAAAATTTGAAAAACATCATTCTTACAGATGAATTGAACCTATCTCTAAGGCATTGAAATGTTTCATCTACGAAATTGGACTGGTAACCATCGTGATTGAAAAAAAATGTCAAGAAATTTGTTATTGAAAACAAACTATCCATCGCCAACGACATCCCGTATTCCCAAGCGGTCACCCTTCCAAGTACTAACGGGACTCGACGTAACTTAACTTCTGGGAGCTGACGAGACCAGGTGCGTTCTACGTGATATGGCCGTTGACATTCAAAAATGAAAATTTACCCTCCCAGTCCCAATGGATGAATAGAAAATCACTTCAAAGTGACAGAAATGTTTGTTCATTGAATTTGGACTGGTAACCATCGCGAATAAAAAGCGCGATCAACTTTGAAAAACTCGCAATGAAATTCATCCAGAATCATTCCTATAGATGAATTGAACCTATCCCTATGTCATTGAAATTTTTGATCTACGAATTTGGACTGGTAACCATCGCGATTAAAAAACGCGATAAAATTTGACAAACTCTCAATGGAATTGATCCAGAATCATTCTTATAGATGAATTGAACCTATCTCTAAGGCATTGAAATGTTTCATCTACGAAATTGGACTGGTAACCATCGTGATTGAAAAAAAATGTCAAGAAATTTGTTATTGAAAACAAACTATCCATCGCCAACGACATCCCGTATTCCCAAGCGGTCACCCTTCCAAGTACTAACGGGACTCGACGTAACTTAACTTCTGGGAGCTGACGAGACCAGGTGCGTTCTACGTGATATGGCCGTTGACATTCAAAAATGAAAATTTACCCTCCCAGTCCCAATGGATGAATAGAAAATCACTTCAAAGTGACAGAAATGTTTGTTCATTGAATTTGGACTGGTAACCATCGCGAATAAAAAGCGCGATCAACTTTGAAAAACTCGCAATGAAATTCATCCAGAATCATTCCTATAGATGAATTGAACCTATCCCTATGTCATTGAAATTTTTGATCTACGAATTTGGACTGGTTACCATCGCGATTAAAAAACGCGATAAAATTTGACAAACTCTCAATGGAATTGATCCAGAATCATTCTTATAGATGAATTGAACCTATCTCTAAGGCATTGAAATGTTTCATCTACGAAATTGGACTGGTAACCATCGTGATTGAAAAAAAATGTCAAGAAATTTGTTATTGAAAACAAACTATCCATCGCCAACGACATCCCGTATTCCCAAGCGGTCACCCTTCCAAGTACTAACGGGACTCGACGTAACTTAACTTCTGGGAGCTGACGAGACCAGGTGCGTTCTACGTGATATGGCCGTTGACATTCAAAAATGAAAATTTACCCTCCCAGTCCCAATGGATGAATAGAAAATCACTTCAAAGTGACAGAAATGTTTGTTCATTGAATTTGGACTGGTAACCATCGCGAATAAAAAGCGCGATCAACTTTGAAAAACTCGCAATGAAATTCATCCAGAATCATTCCTATAGATGAATTGAACCTATCCCTATGTCATTGAAATTTTTGATGTACGAATTTGGACTGGTAACCATCGCGATTAAAAAACGCGATAAAATTTGAAAAACATCATTCTTACAGATGAATTGAACCTATCTCTAAGGCATTGAAATGTTTCATCTACGAAATTGGACTGGTAACCATCGTGATTGAAAAAAAATGTCAAGAAATTTGTTATTGAAAACAAACTATCCATCGCCAACGACATCCCGTATTCCCAAGCGGTCACCCTTCCAAGTACTAACGGGACTCGACGTAACTTAACTTCTGGGAGCTGACGAGACCAGGTGCGTTCTACGTGATATGGCCGTTGACATTCAAAAATGAAAATTTACCCTCCCAGTCCCAATGGATGAATAGAAAATCACTTCAAAGTGACAGAAATGTTTGTTCATTGAATTTGGACTGGTAACCATCGCGAATAAAAAGCGCGATCAACTTTGAAAAACTCGCAATGAAATTCATCCAGAATCATTCCTATAGATGAATTGAACCTATCCCTATGTCATTGAAATTTTTGATGTACGAATTTGGACTGGTTACCATCGCGATTAAAAAACGCGATAAAATTTGACAAACTCTCAATGGAATTGATCCAGAATCATTCTTATAGATGAATTGAACCTATCTCTAAGGCATTGAAATGTTTCATCTACGAAATTGGACTGGTAACCATCGTGATTGAAAAAAAATGTCAAGAAATTTGTTATTGAAAACAAACTATCCATCGCCAACGACATCCCGTATTCCCAAGCGGTCACCCTTCCAAGTACTAACGGGACTCGACGTAACTTAATTTCTGGGAGCTGACGAGACCAGGTGCGTTCTACGTGATATGGCCGTTGACATTCAAAAATGAAAATTTACCCTCCCAGTCCCAATGGATGAATAGAAAATCACTTCAAAGTGACAGAAATGTTTGTTCATTGAATTTGGACTGGTAACCATCGCGAATAAAAAGCGCGATCAACTTTGAAAAACTCGCAATGAAATTCATCCAGAATCATTCCTATAGATGAATTGAACCTATCCCTATGTCATTGAAATTTTTGATCTACGAATTTGGACTGGTTACCATCGCGATTAAAAAACGCGATAAAATTTGACAAACTCTCAATGGAATTGATCCAGAATCATTCTTATAGATGAATTGAACCTATCTCTAAGGCATTGAAATGTTTCATCTACGAAATTGGACTGGTAACCATCGTGATTGAAAAAAAATGTCAAGAAATTTGTTATTGAAAACAAACTATCCATCGCCAACGACATCCCGTATTCCCAAGCGGTCACCCTTCCAAGTACTAACGGGACTCGACGTAACTTAACTTCTGGGAGCTGACGAGACCAGGTGCGTTCTACGTGATATGGCCGTTGACATTCAAAAATGAAAATTTACCCTCCCAGTCCCAATGGATGAATAGAAAATCACTTCAAAGTGACAGAAATGTTTGTTCATTGAATTTGGACTGGTAACCATCGCGAATAAAAAGCGCGATCAACTTTGAAAAACTCGCAATGAAATTCATCCAGAATCATTCCTATAGATGAATTGAACCTATCCCTATGTCATTGAAATTTTTGATGTACGAATTTGGACTGGTAACCATCGCGATTAAAAAACGCGATAAAATTTGAAAAACATCATTCTTACAGATGAATTGAACCTATCTCTAAGGCATTGAAATGTTTCATCTACGAAATTGGACTGGTAACCATCGTGATTGAAAAAAAATGTCAAGAAATTTGTTATTGAAAACAAACTATCCATCGCCAACGACATCCCGTATTCCCAAGCGGTCACCCTTCCAAGTACTAACGGGACTCGACGTAACTTAACTTCTGGGAGCTGACGAGACCAGGTGCGTTCTACGTGATATGGCCGTTGACATTCAAAAATGAAAATTTACCCTCCCAGTCCCAATGGATGAATAGAAAATCACTTCAAAGTGACAGAAATGTTTGTTCATTGAATTTGGACTGGTAACCATCGCGAATAAAAAGCGCGATCAACTTTGAAAAACTCGCAATGAAATTCATCCAGAATCATTCCTATAGATGAATTGAACCTATCCCTATGTCATTGAAATTTTTGATCTACGAATTTGGACTGGTAACCATCGCGATTAAAAAACGCGATAAAATTTGACAAACTCTCAATGGAATTGATCCAGAATCATTCTTATAGATGAATTGAACCTATCTCTAAGGCATTGAAATGTTTCATCTACGAAATTGGACTGGTAACCATCGTGATTGAAAAAAAATGTCAAGAAATTTGTTATTGAAAACAAACTATCCATCGCCAACGACATCCCGTATTCCCAAGCGGTCACCCTTCCAAGTACTAACGGGACTCGACGTAACTTAACTTCTGGGAGCTGACGAGACCAGGTGCGTTCTACGTGATATGGCCGTTGACATTCAAAAATGAAAATTTACCCTCCCAGTCCCAATGGATGAATAGAAAATCACTTCAAAGTGACAGAAATGTTTGTTCATTGAATTTGGACTGGTAACCATCGCGAATAAAAAGCGCGATCAACTTTGAAAAACTCGCAATGAAATTCATCCAGAATCATTCCTATAGATGAATTGAACCTATCCCTATGTCATTGAAATTTTTGATCTACGAATTTGGACTGGTTACCATCGCGATTAAAAAACGCGATAAAATTTGACAAACTCTCAATGGAATTGATCCAGAATCATTCTTATAGATGAATTGAACCTATCTCTAAGGCATTGAAATGTTTCATCTACGAAATTGGACTGGTAACCATCGTGATTGAAAAAAAATGTCAAGAAATTTGTTATTGAAAACAAACTATCCATCGCCAACGACATCCCGTATTCCCAAGCGGTCACCCTTCCAAGTACTAACGGGACTCGACGTAACTTAACTTCTGGGAGCTGACGAGACCAGGTGCGTTCTACGTGATATGGCCGTTGACATTCAAAAATGAAAATTTACCCTCCCAGTCCCAATGGATGAATAGAAAATCACTTCAAAGTGACAGAAATGTTTGTTCATTGAATTTGGACTGGTAACCATCGCGAATAAAAAGCGCGATCAACTTTGAAAAACTCGCAATGAAATTCATCCAGAATCATTCCTATAGATGAATTGAACCTATCCCTATGTCATTGAAATTTTTGATGTACGAATTTGGACTGGTAACCATCGCGATTAAAAAACGCGATAAAATTTGAAAAACATCATTCTTACAGATGAATTGAACCTATCTCTAAGGCATTGAAATGTTTCATCTACGAAATTGGACTGGTAACCATCGTGATTGAAAAAAAATGTCAAGAAATTTGTTATTGAAAACAAACTATCCATCGCCAACGACATCCCGTATTCCCAAGCGGTCACCCTTCCAAGTACTAACGGGACTCGACGTAACTTAACTTCTGGGAGCTGACGAGACCAGGTGCGTTCTACGTGATATGGCCGTTGACATTCAAAAATGAAAATTTACCCTCCCAGTCCCAATGGATGAATAGAAAATCACTTCAAAGTGACAGAAATGTTTGTTCATTGAATTTGGACTGGTAACCATCGCGAATAAAAAGCGCGATCAACTTTGAAAAACTCGCAATGAAATTCATCCAGAATCATTCCTATAGATGAATTGAACCTATCCCTATGTCATTGAAATTTTTGATGTACGAATTTGGACTGGTTACCATCGCGATTAAAAAACGCGATAAAATTTGACAAACTCTCAATGGAATTGATCCAGAATCATTCTTATAGATGAATTGAACCTATCTCTAAGGCATTGAAATGTTTCATCTACGAAATTGGACTGGTAACCATCGTGATTGAAAAAAAATGTCAAGAAATTTGTTATTGAAAACAAACTATCCATCGCCAACGACATCCCGTATTCCCAAGCGGTCACCCTTCCAAGTACTAACGGGACTCGACGTAACTTAATTTCTGGGAGCTGACGAGACCAGGTGCGTTCTACGTGATATGGCCGTTGACATTCAAAAATGAAAATTTACCCTCCCAGTCCCAATGGATGAATAGAAAATCACTTCAAAGTGACAGAAATGTTTGTTCATTGAATTTGGACTGGTAACCATCGCGAATAAAAAGCGCGATCAACTTTGAAAAACTCGCAATGAAATTCATCCAGAATCATTCCTATAGATGAATTGAACCTATCCCTATGTCATTGAAATTTTTGATCTACGAATTTGGACTGGTTACCATCGCGATTAAAAAACGCGATAAAATTTGAAAAACTCGCAATGAAATTCATCCAGAATCATTCCTATAGATGAATTGAACCTATCCCTATGTCATTGAAATTTTTGATGTACGAATTTGGACTGGTAACCATCGCGATTAAAAAACGCGATAAAATTTGACAAACTCTCAATGGAATTGATCCAGAATCATTCTTATAGATGAATTGAACCTATCTCTAAGGCATTGAAATGTTTCATCTACGAAATTGGACTGGTAACCATCGTGATTGAAAAAAAATGTCAAGAAATTTGTTATTGAAAACAAACTATCCATCGCCAACGACATCCCGTATTCCCAAGCGGTCACCCTTCCAAGTACTAACGGGACTCGACGTAACTTAACTTCTGGGAGCTGACGAGACCAGGTGCGTTCTACGTGATATGGCCGTTGACATTCAAAAATGAAAATTTACCCTCCCAGTCCCAATGGATGAATAGAAAATCACTTCAAAGTGACAGAAATGTTTGTTCATTGAATTTGGACTGGTAACCATCGCGAATAAAAAGCGCGATCAACTTTGAAAAACTCGCAATGAAATTCATCCAGAATCATTCCTATAGATGAATTGAACCTATCCCTATGTCATTGAAATTTTTGATGTACGAATTTGGACTGGTAACCATCGCGATTAAAAAACGCGATAAAATTTGAAAAACATCATTCTTACAGATGAATTGAACCTATCTCTAAGGCATTGAAATGTTTCATCTACGAAATTGGACTGGTAACCATCGTGATTGAAAAAAAATGTCAAGAAATTTGTTATTGAAAACAAACTATCCATCGCCAACGACATCCCGTATTCCCAAGCGGTCACCCTTCCAAGTACTAACGGGACTCGACGTAACTTAACTTCTGGGAGCTGACGAGACCAGGTGCGTTCTACGTGATATGGCCGTTGACATTCAAAAATGAAAATTTACCCTCCCAGTCCCAATGGATGAATAGAAAATCACTTCAAAGTGACAGAAATGTTTGTTCATTGAATTTGGACTGGTAACCATCGCGAATAAAAAGCGCGATCAACTTTGAAAAACTCGCAATGAAATTCATCCAGAATCATTCCTATAGATGAATTGAACCTATCCCTATGTCATTGAAATTTTTGATGTACGAATTTGGACTGGTTACCATCGCGATTAAAAAACGCGATAAAATTTGACAAACTCTCAATGGAATTGATCCAGAATCATTCTTATAGATGAATTGAACCTATCTCTAAGGCATTGAAATGTTTCATCTACGAAATTGGACTGGTAACCATCGTGATTGAAAAAAAATGTCAAGAAATTTGTTATTGAAAACAAACTATCCATCGCCAACGACATCCCGTATTCCCAAGCGGTCACCCTTCCAAGTACTAACGGGACTCGACGTAACTTAATTTCTGGGAGCTGACGAGACCAGGTGCGTTCTACGTGATATGGCCGTTGACATTCAAAAATGAAAATTTACCCTCCCAGTCCCAATGGATGAATAGAAAATCACTTCAAAGTGACAGAAATGTTTGTTCATTGAATTTGGACTGGTAACCATCGCGAATAAAAAGCGCGATCAACTTTGAAAAACTCGCAATGAAATTCATCCAGAATCATTCCTATAGATGAATTGAACCTATCCCTATGTCATTGAAATTTTTGATCTACGAATTTGGACTGGTAACCATCGCGATTAAAAAACGCGATAAAATTTGACAAACTCTCAATGGAATTGATCCAGAATCATTCTTATAGATGAATTGAACCTATCTCTAAGGCATTGAAATGTTTCATCTACGAAATTGGACTGGTAACCATCGTGATTGAAAAAAAATGTCAAGAAATTTGTTATTGAAAACAAACTATCCATCGCCAACGACATCCCGTATTCCCAAGCGGTCACCCTTCCAAGTACTAACGGGACTCGACGTAACTTAACTTCTGGGAGCTGACGAGACCAGGTGCGTTCTACGTGATATGGCCGTTGACATTCAAAAATGAAAATTTACCCTCCCAGTCCCAATGGATGAATAGAAAATCACTTCAAAGTGACAGAAATGTTTGTTCATTGAATTTGGACTGGTAACCATCGCGAATAAAAGGCGCGATCAACTTTGAAAAACTCGCAATGAAATTCATCCAGAATCATTCCTATAGATGAATTGAACCTATCCCTATGTCATTGAAATTTTTGATGTACGAATTTGGACTGGTAACCATCGCGATTAAAAAACGCGATAAAATTTGAAAAACATCATTCTTACAGATGAATTGAACCTATCTCTAAGGCATTGAAATGTTTCATCTACGAAATTGGACTGGTAACCATCGTGATTGAAAAAAAATGTCAAGAAATTTGTTATTGAAAACAAACTATCCATCGCCAACGACATCCCGTATTCCCAAGCGGTCACCCTTCCAAGTACTAACGGGACTCGACGTAACTTAACTTCTGGGAGCTGACGAGACCAGGTGCGTTCTACGTGATATGGCCGTTGACATTCAAAAATGAAAATTTACCCTCCCAGTCCCAATGGATGAATAGAAAATCACTTCAAAGTGACAGAAATGTTTGTTCATTGAATTTGGACTGGTAACCATCGCGAATAAAAAGCGCGATCAACTTTGAAAAACTCGCAATGAAATTCATCCAGAATCATTCCTATAGATGAATTGAACCTATCCCTATGTCATTGAAATTTTTGATCTACGAATTTGGACTGGTAACCATCGCGATTAAAAAACGCGATAAAATTTGACAAACTCTCAATGGAATTGATCCAGAATCATTCTTATAGATGAATTGAACCTATCTCTAAGGCATTGAAATGTTTCATCTACGAAATTGGACTGGTAACCATCGTGATTGAAAAAATATGTCAAGAAATTTGTTATTGAAAACAAACTATCCATCGCCAACGACATCCCGTATTCCCAAGCGGTCACCCTTCCAAGTACTAACGGGACTCGACGTAACTTAACTTCTGGGAGCTGACGAGACCAGGTGCGTTCTACGTGATATGGCCGTTGACATTCAAAAATGAAAATTTACCCTCCCAGTCCCAATGGATGAATAGAAAATCACTTCAAAGTGACAGAAATGTTTGTTCATTGAATTTGGACTGGTAACCATCGCGAATAAAAAGCGCGATCAACTTTGAAAAACTCGCAATGAAATTCATCCAGAATCATTCCTATAGATGAATTGAACCTATCCCTATGTCATTGAAATTTTTGATGTACGAATTTGGACTGGTAACCATCGCGATTAAAAAACGCGATAAAATTTGAAAAACATCATTCTTACAGATGAATTGAACCTATCTCTAAGGCATTGAAATGTTTCATCTACGAAATTGGACTGGTAACCATCGTGATTGAAAAAAAATGTCAAGAAATTTGTTATTGAAAACAAACTATCCATCGCCAACGACATCCCGTATTCCCAAGCGGTCACCCTTCCAAGTACTAACGGGACTCGACGTAACTTAACTTCTGGGAGCTGACGAGACCAGGTGCGTTCTACGTGATATGGCCGTTGACATTCAAAAATGAAAATTTACCCTCCCAGTCCCAATGGATGAATAGAAAATCACTTCAAAGTGACAGAAATGTTTGTTCATTGAATTTGGACTGGTAACCATCGCGAATAAAAAGCGCGATCAACTTTGAAAAACTCGCAATGAAATTCATCCAGAATCATTCCTATAGATGAATTGAACCTATCCCTATGTCATTGAAATTTTTGATCTACGAATTTGGACTGGTAACCATCGCGATTAAAAAACGCGATAAAATTTGACAAACTCTCAATGGAATTGATCCAGAATCATTCTTATAGATGAATTGAACCTATCTCTAAGGCATTGAAATGTTTCATCTACGAAATTGGACTGGTAACCATCGTGATTGAAAAAAAATGTCAAGAAATTTGTTATTGAAAACAAACTATCCATCGCCAACGACATCCCGTATTCCCAAGCGGTCACCCTTCCAAGTACTAACGGGACTCGACGTAACTTAACTTCTGGGAGCTGACGAGACCAGGTGCGTTCTACGTGATATGGCCGTTGACATTCAAAAATGAAAATTTACCCTCCCAGTCCCAATGGATGAATAGAAAATCACTTCAAAGTGACAGAAATGTTTGTTCATTGAATTTGGACTGGTAACCATCGCGAATAAAAAGCGCGATCAACTTTGAAAAACTCGCAATGAAATTCATCCAGAATCATTCCTATAGATGAATTGAACCTATCCCTATGTCATTGAAATTTTTGATGTACGAATTTGGACTGGTAACCATCGCGATTAAAAAACGCGATAAAATTTGAAAAACATCATTCTTACAGATGAATTGAACCTATCTCTAAGGCATTGAAATGTTTCATCTACGAAATTGGACTGGTAACCATCGTGATTGAAAAAAAATGTCAAGAAATTTGTTATTGAAAACAAACTATCCATCGCCAACGACATCCCGTATTCCCAAGCGGTCACCCTTCCAAGTACTAACGGGACTCGACGTAACTTAACTTCTGGGAGCTGACGAGACCAGGTGCGTTCTACGTGATATGGCCGTTGACATTCAAAAATGAAAATTTACCCTCCCAGTCCCAATGGATGAATAGAAAATCACTTCAAAGTGACAGAAATGTTTGTTCATTGAATTTGGACTGGTAACCATCGCGAATAAAAAGCGCGATCAACTTTGAAAAACTCGCAATGAAATTCATCCAGAATCATTCCTATAGATGAATTGAACCTATCCCTATGTCATTGAAATTTTTGATGTACGAATTTGGACTGGTAACCATCGCGATTAAAAAACGCGATAAAATTTGACAAACTCTCAATGGAATTGATCCAGAATCATTCTTATAGATGAATTGAACCTATCTCTAAGGCATTGAAATGTTTCATCTACGAAATTGGACTGGTAACCATCGTGATTGAAAAAAAATGTCAAGAAATTTGTTATTGAAAACAAACTATCCATCGCCAACGACATCCCGTATTCCCAAGCGGTCACCCTTCCAAGTACTAACGGGACTCGACGTAACTTAACTTCTGGGAGCTGACGAGACCAGGTGCGTTCTACGTGATATGGCCGTTGACATTCAAAAATGAAAATTTACCCTCCCAGTCCCAATGGATGAATAGAAAATCACTTCAAAGTGACAGAAATGTTTGTTCATTGAATTTGGACTGGTAACCATCGCGAATAAAAAGCGCGATCAACTTTGAAAAACTCGCAATGAAATTCATCCAGAATCATTCCTATAGATGAATTGAACCTATCCCTATGTCATTGAAATTTTTGATCTACGAATTTGGACTGGTAACCATCGCGATTAAAAAACGCGATAAAATTTGAAAAACATCATTCTTACAGATGAATTGAACCTATCTCTAAGGCATTGAAATGTTTCATCTACGAAATTGGACTGGTAACCATCGTGATTGAAAAAAAATGTCAAGAAATTTGTTATTGAAAACAAACTATCCATCGCCAACGACATCCCGTATTCCCAAGCGGTCACCCTTCCAAGTACTAACGGGACTCGACGTAACTTAACTTCTGGGAGCTGACGAGACCAGGTGCGTTCTACGTGATATGGCCGTTGACATTCAAAAATGAAAATTTACCCTCCCAGTCCCAATGGATGAATAGAAAATCACTTCAAAGTGACAGAAATGTTTGTTCATTGAATTTGGACTGGTAACCATCGCGAATAAAAAGCGCGATCAACTTTGAAAAACTCGCAATGAAATTCATCCAGAATCATTCCTATAGATGAATTGAACCTATCCCTATGTCATTGAAATTTTTGATGTACGAATTTGGACTGGTAACCATCGCGATTAAAAAACGCGATAAAATTTGAAAAACATCATTCTTACAGATGAATTGAACCTATCTCTAAGGCATTGAAATGTTTCATCTACGAAATTGGACTGGTAACCATCGTGATTGAAAAAAAATGTCAAGAAATTTGTTATTGAAAACAAACTATCCATCGCCAACGACATCCCGTATTCCCAAGCGGTCACCCTTCCAAGTACTAACGGGACTCGACGTAACTTAACTTCTGGGAGCTGACGAGACCAGGTGCGTTCTACGTGATATGGCCGTTGACATTCAAAAATGAAAATTTACCCTCCCAGTCCCAATGGATGAATAGAAAATCACTTCAAAGTGACAGAAATGTTTGTTCATTGAATTTGGACTGGTAACCATCGCGAATAAAAAGCGCGATCAACTTTGAAAAACTCGCAATGAAATTCATCCAGAATCATTCCTATAGATGAATTGAACCTATCCCTATGTCATTGAAATTTTTGATCTACGAATTTGGACTGGTAACCATCGCGATTAAAAAACGCGATAAAATTTGACAAACTCTCAATGGAATTGATCCAGAATCATTCTTATAGATGAATTGAACCTATCTCTAAGGCATTGAAATGTTTCATCTACGAAATTGGACTGGTAACCATCGTGATTGAAAAAAAATGTCCTGAAATTTGTTATTGAAAACAAACTATCCGTCGCCAACGACATCCCGTATTCCCAAGCGGTAACCCTTCCAAGTACTAACGGGACTCGACGTAACTTAACTTCTGGGAGCTGACGAGATCAGGTGCGTTCTACGTGATATGGCCGTTGACATTCAAAAATGAAAATTTACCCTCCCAGTCCCAATGGATGAATAGAAAATCACTTCAAAGTGACAGAAATGTTTGTTCATTGAATTTGGACTGGTAACCATCACGAATAAAAAGCGCGATCAACTTTGAAAAACTCGCAATGAAATTCATCCAGAATCATTCCTATAGATGAATTGAACCTATCCCTATGTCATTGAAATTTTTGATCTACGAATTTGGACTGGTAACCATCGCGATTAAAAAACGCGATAAAATTTGACAAACTCTCAATGGAATTGATCCAGAATCATTCTTATAGATGAATTGAACCTATCTCTAAGGCATTGAAATGTTTCATCTACGAAATTGGACTGGTAACCATCGTGATTGAAAAAAAATGTCAAGAAATTTGTTATTGAAAACAAACTATCCGTCGCCAACGACATCCCGTATTCCCAAGCGGTAACCCTTCCAAGTACTAACGGGACTCGACGTAACTTAACTTCTGGGAGCTGACGAGACCAGGTGCGTTCTACGTGATATGGCCGTTGACATTCAAAAATGAAAATTTACCCTCCCAGTCCCAATGGATGAATAGAAAATCACTTCAAAGTGACAGAAATGTTTGTTCATTGAATTTGGACTGGTAACCATCGCGAATAAAAAGCGCGATAAACTTTGAAAAACTCGCAATGAAATTCATCCAGAATCATTCCTATAGATGAATTGAACCTATCCCTATGTCATTGAAATTTTTGATCTACGAAATTGGACTGGTAACCATCGTTATTGAAAAAAAATTTCAAGAAATTTGTTATTGAAAACAAACTATCCATCGCCAACGACATCCCGTATTCCCAAGCGGTCACCCTTCCAAGTACTAACGGGACTCGACGTAACTTAACTTCTGGGAGCTGACGAGACCAGGTGCGTTCTACGTGATATGGCCGTTGACATTCAAAAATGAAAATTTACCCTCCCAGTCCCAATGGATGAATAGAAAATCACTTCAAAGTGACAGAAATGTTTGTTCATTGAATTTGGACTGGTAACCATCGCGAATAAAAAGCGCGATCAACTTTGAAAAACTCGCAATGAAATTCATCCAGAATCATTCCTATAGATGAATTGAACCTATCCCTATGTCATTGAAATGTTTGATCTACGAATTTGGACTGTTAACCATCGCGATTAAATAACGCGATAAAATTTGACAAACTCTCAATGGAATTGATCCAGAATCATTCTTATAGATGAATTGAACCTATCTCTAAGGCATTGAAATGTTTCATCTACGAAATTGGACTGGTAACCATCGTGATTGAAAAAAAATGTCAAGAAATTTGTTATTGAAAACAAACTATCCATCGCCAACGACATCCCGTATTCCCAAGCGGTCACCCTTCCAAGTACTAACGGGACTCGACGTAACTTAACTTCTGGGAGCTGACGAGACCAGGTGCGTTCTACGTGATATGGCCGTTGACATTCAAAAATGAAAATTTACCCTCCCAGTCCCAATGGATGAATAGAAAATCACTTCAAAGTGACAGAAATGTTTGTTCATTGAATTTGGACTGGTAACCATCGCGAATAAAAAGCGCGATCAACTTTGAAAAACTCGCAATGAAATTCATCCAGAATCATTCCTATAGATGAATTGAACCTATCCCTATGTCATTGAAATTTTTGATCTACGAAATTGGACTGGTAACCATCGTGATTGAAAAAAAATGTCAAGAAATTTGTTATTGAAAACAAACTATCCAACGCCAACGACATCCCGTATTCCCAAGCGGTCACCCTTCCAAGTACTAACGGGACTCGACGTAACTTAACTTCTGGGAGCTGACGAGACCAGGTGCGTTCTACGTGATATGGCCGTTGACATTCAAAAATGAAAATTTACCCTCCCAGTCCCAATGGATGAATAGAAAATCACTTCAAAGTGACAGAAATGTTTGTTCATTGAATTTGGACTGGTAACCATCGCGAATAAAAAGCGCGATCAACTTTGAAAAATTCGCAATGAAATTCATCCAGAATCATTCCTATAGATGAATTGAACCTATCCCTATGTCATTGAAATTTTTGATCTACGAATTTGGACTGGTAACCATCGCGATTAAAAAACGCGATAAAATTTGACAAACTCTCAATGGAATTGATCCAGAATCATTCTTATAGATGAATTGAACCTATCTCTAAGGCATTGAAATGTTTCATCTACGAAATTGGACTGGTAACCATCGTGATTGAAAAAAAATGTCAAGAAATTTGTTATTGAAAACAAACTATCCGTCGCCAACGACATCCCGTATTCCCAAGCGGTAACCCTTCCAAGTACTAACGGGACTCGACGTAACTTAACTTCTGGGAGCTGACGAGACCAGGTGCGTTCTACGTGATATGGCCGTTGACATTCAAAAATGAAAATTTACCCTCCCAGTCCCAATGGATGAATAGAAAATCACTTCAAAGTGACAGAAATGTTTGTTCATTGAATTTGGACTGGTAACCATCGCGAATAAAAAGCGCGATCAACTTTGAAAAACTCGCAATGAAATTCATCCAGAATCATTCCTATAGATGAATTGAACCTATCCCTATGTCATTGAAATTTTTGATCTACGAAATTGGACTGGTAACCATCGTGATTGAAAAAAAATGTCAAGAAATTTGTTATTGAAAACAAACTATCCATCGCCAACGACATCCCGTATTCCCAAGCGGTCACCCTTCCAAGTACTAACGGGACTCGACGTAACTTAACTTCTGGGAGCTGACGAGACCAGGTGCGTTCTACGTGATATGGCCGTTGACATTCAAAAATGAAAATTTACCCTCCCAGTCCCAATGGATGAATAGAAAATCACTTCAAAGTGACAGAAATGTTTGTTCATTGAATTTGGACTGGTAACCATCGCGAATAAAAAGCGCGATCAACTTTGAAAAACTCGCAATGAAATTCATCCAGAATCATTCCTATAGATGAATTGAACCTATCCCTATGTCATTGAAATTTTTGATCTACGAAATTGGACTGGTAACCATCGTGATTGAAAAAAAATGTCAAGAAATTTGTTATTGAAAACAAACTATCCATCGCCAACGACATCCCGTATTCCCAAGCGGTCACCCTTCCAAGTACTAACGGGACTCGACGTAACTTAACTTCTGGGAGCTGACGAGACCAGGTGCGTTCTACGTGATATGGCCGTTGACATTCAAAAATGAAAATTTACCCTCCCAGTCCCAATGGATGAATAGAAAATCACTTCAAAGTGACAGAAATGTTTGTTCATTGAATTTGGACTGGTAACCATCGCGAATAAAAAGCGCGATCAACTTTGAAAAACTCGCAATGAAATTCATCCAGAATCATTCCTATAGATGAATTGAACCTATCCCTATGTCATTGAAATGTTTGATCTACGAATTTGGACTGTTAACCATCGCGATTAAATAACGCGATAAAATTTGACAAACTCTCAATGGAATTGATCCAGAATCATTCTTATAGATGAATTGAACCTATCTCTAAGGCATTGAAATGTTTCATCTACGAAATTGGACTGGTAACCATCGTGATTGAAAAAAAATGTCAAGAAATTTGTTATTGAAAACAAACTATCCATCGCCAACGACATCCCGTATTCCCAAGCGGTCACCCTTCCAAGTACTAACGGGACTCGACGTAACTTAACTTCTGGGAGCTGACGAGACCAGGTGCGTTCTACGTGATATGGCCGTTGACATTCAAAAATGAAAATTTACCCTCCCAGTCCCAATGGATGAATAGAAAATCACTTCAAAGTGACAGAAATGTTTGTTCATTGAATTTGGACTGGTAACCATCGCGAATAAAAAGCGCGATCAACTTTGAAAAACTCGCAATGAAATTCATCCAGAATCATTCCTATAGATGAATTGAACCTATCCCTATGTCATTGAAATTTTTGATCTACGAAATTGGACTGGTAACCATCGTGATTGAAAAAAAATGTCAAGAAATTTGTTATTGAAAACAAACTATCCATCGCCAACGACATCCCGTATTCCCAAGCGGTAACCCTTCCAAGTACTAACGGGACTCGACGTAACTTAACTTCTTGGAGCTGACGAGACCAGGTGCGTTCTACGTGATATGGCCGTTGACATTCAAAAATGAAAATTTACCCTCCCAGTCCCAATGGATGAATAGAAAATCACTTCAAAGTGACAGAAATGTTTGTTCATTGAATTTGGACTGGTAACCATCGCGAATGAAAAGCGCGATCAACTTTGAAAAACTCGCAATGAAATTCATCCAGAATCATTCCTATAGATGAATTGAACCTATCCCTATGTCATTGAAATTTTTGATCTACGAATTTGGACTGGTAACCATTGCGATTAAAAAACGCGATAATTTTGACAAACTCTCAATGGAATTGATCCAGAATCATTCTTATAGATGAATTGAACCTATCTCTAAGGCATTGAAATGTTTCATCTACGAAATTGGACTGGTAACCATCGTGATTGAAAAAAATTTCAAGAAATTTGTTATTGAAAACAAACTATCCATCGCCAACGACATCCCGTATTCCCAAGCGGTCACCCTTCCAAGTACTAACGGGACTCGACGTAACTTAACTTCTGGGAGCTGACGAGATCAGGTGCGTTCTACGTGATATGGCCGTTGACATTCAAAAATGAAAATTTACCCTCCCAGTCCCAATGGATGAATAGAAAATCACTTCAAACTGACAGAAATGTTTGTTTATTGAATTTGGACTGGTAACCATCGCGAATAAAAAGCGCGATCAACTTTGAAAAATTCGCAATGAAATTCATCCAGAATCATTCCTATAGATGAATTGAACCTATCCCTATGTCATTGAAATTTTTGATCTACGAATTTGGACTGGTAACCATCGCGATTAAAAAACGCGATAAAATTTGACAAACTCTCAATGGAATTGATCCAGAATCATTCTTATAGATGAATTGAACCTATCTCTAAGGCATTGAAATGTTTCATCTACGAAATTGGACTGGTAACCATTGTGATTGAAAAAAAATGTCAAGACATTTGTTATTGAAAACAAACTATCCGTCGCCAACGACATCCCGTATTCCCAAGCGGTAACCCTTCCAAGTACTAACGGGACTCGACGTAACTTAACTTCTGGGAGCTGACGAGACCAGGTGCGTTCTACGTGATATGGCCGTTGACATTCAAAAATGAAAATTTACCCTCCCAGTCCCAATGGATGAATAGAAAATCACTTCAAAGTGACAGAAATGTTTGTTCATTGAATTTGGACTGGTAACCATCGCGAATGAAAAGCGCGATCAACTTTGAAAAACTCGCAATGAAATTCATCCAGAATCATTCCTATAGATGAATTGAACCTATCCCTATGTCATTGAAATTTTTGATCTACGAATTTGGACTGGTAACCATTGCGATTAAAAAACGCGATAATTTTGACAAACTCTCAATGGAATTGATCCAGAATCATTCTTATAGATGAATTGAACCTATCTCTAAGGCATTGAAATGTTTCATCTACGAAATTGGACTGGTAACCATCGTGATTGAAAAAAAATGTCAAGAAATTTGTTATTGAAAACAAACTATCCGTCGCCAACGACATCCCGTATTCCCAAGCGGTAACCCTTCCAAGTACTAACGGGACTCGACGTAACTTAACTTCTTGGAGCTGACGAGACCAGGTGCGTTCTACGTGATATGGCCGTTGACATTCAAAAATGAAAATTTACCCTCCCAGTCCCAATGGATGAATAGAAAATCACTTCAAAGTGACAGAAATGTTTGTTCATTGAATTTGGACTGGTAACCATCGCGAATGAAAAGCGCGATCAACTTTGAAAAACTCGCAATGAAATTCATCCAGAATCATTCCTATAGATGAATTGAACCTATCCCTATGTCATTGAAATTTTTGATCTACGAATTTGGACTGGTAACCATTGCGATTAAAAAACGCGATAATTTTGACAAACTCTCAATGGAATTGATCCAGAATCATTCTTATAGATGAATTGAACCTATCTCTAAGGCATTGAAATGTTTCATCTACGAAATTGGACTGGTAACCATCGTGATTGAAAAAAATTTCAAGAAATTTGTTATTGAAAACAAACTATCCATCGCCAACGACATCCCGTATTCCCAAGCGGTCACCCTTCCAAGTACTAACGGGACTCGACGTAACTTAACTTCTGGGAGCTGACGAGATCAGGTGCGTTCTACGTGATATGGCCGTTGACATTCAAAAATGAAAATTTACCCTCCCAGTCCCAATGGATGAATAGAAAATCACTTCAAACTGACAGAAATGTTTGTTTATTGAATTTGGACTGGTAACCATCGCGAATAAAAAGCGCGATCAACTTTGAAAAATTCGCAATGAAATTCATCCAGAATCATTCCTATAGATGAATTGAACCTATCCCTATGTCATTGAAATTTTTGATCTACGAATTTGGACTGGTAACCATCGCGATTAAAAAACGCGATAAAATTTGACAAACTCTCAATGGAATTGATCCAGAATCATTCTTATAGATGAATTGAACCTATCTCTAAGGCATTGAAATGTTTCATCTACGAAATTGGACTGGTAACCATCGTGATTGAAAAAAAATGTCAAGAAATTTGTTATTGAAAACAAACTATCCGTCGCCAACGACATCCCGTATTCCCAAGCGGTAACCCTTCCAAGTACTAACGGGACTCGACGTAACTTAACTTCTGGGAGCTGACGAGACCAGGTGCGTTCTACGTGATATGGCCGTTGACATTCAAAAATGAAAATTTACCCTCCCAGTCCCAATGGATGAATAGAAAATCACTTCAAAGTGACAGAAATGTTTGTTCATTGAATTTGGACTGGTAACCATCGCGAATAAAAAGCGCGATCAACTTTGAAAAACTCGCAATGAAATTCATCCAGAATCATTCCTATAGATGAATTGAACCTATCCCTATGTCATTGAATTTTTTGATCTACGAATTTGGACTGGTAACCATCGCGATTAAAAAACGCGATAAAATTTGACAAACTCTCAATGGAATTGATCCAGAATCATTCTTATAGATGAATTGAACCTATCTCTAAGGCATTGAAATGTTTCATCTACGAAATTGGACTGGTAACCATCGTGATTGAAAAAAAATGTCAAGAAATTTGTTATTGAAAACAAACTATCCGTCGCCAACGACATCCCGTATTCCCAAGCGGTAACCCTTCCAAGTACTAACGGGACTCGACGTAACTTAACTTCTGGGAGCTGACGAGACCAGGTGCGTTCTACGTGATATGGCCTTTGACATTCAAAAATGAAAATTTACCCTCCCAGTCCCAATGGATGAATAGAAAATCACTTCAAAGTGACAGAAATGTTTGTTCATTGAATTTGGACTGGTAACCATCGCGAATAAAAAGCGCGATCAACTTTGAAAAATTCGCAATGAAATTCATCCAGAATCATTCCTATAGATGAATTGAACCTATCCCTATGTCATTGAAATTTTTGATCTACGAATTTGGACTGGTAACCATCGCGATTAAAAAACGCGATAAAATTTGACAAACTCTCAATGGAATTGATCCAGAATCATTCTTATAGATGAATTGAACCTATCTCTAAGGCATTGAAATGTTTCATCTACGAAATTGGACTGGTAACCATCGTGATTGAAAAAAAATGTCAAGAAATTTGTTATTGAAAACAAACTATCCGTCGCCAACGACATCCCGTATTCCCAAGCGGTCACCCTTCCAAGTACTAACGGGACTCGACGTAACTTAACTTCTGGAAGCTGACGAGACCAGGTGCGTTCTACGTGATATGGCCGTTGACATTCAAAAATGAAAATTTACCATCCCAGTCCCAATGGATGAATAGAAAATCACTTCAAAGTGACAGAAATGTTTGTTCATTGAATTTGGACTGGTAACCATCGCGAATAAAAAGCGCGATCAACTTTTAAAAATTCGCAATGAAATTCATCCAGAATCATTCCTATAGATGAATTGAACCTATCCCTATGTCATTGAAATTTTTGATCTACGAATTTGGACTGGTAACCATCGCGATTAAAAAACGCGATAAAATTTGACAAACTCTCAATGGAATTGATCCAGAATCATTCTTATAGATGAATTGAACCTATCTCTAAGGCATTGAAATGTTTCATCTACGAAATTGGACTGGTAACCATCGTGATTGAAAAAAAATGTCAAGAAATTTGTTATTGAAAACAAACTATCCGTCGCCAACGACATCCCGTATTCCCAAGCGGTAACCCTTCCAAGTACTAACGGGACTCGACGTAACTTAACTTCTGGGAGCTGACGAGACCAGGTGCGTTCTACGTGATATGGCCGTTGACATTCAAAAATGAAAATTTACCCTCCCAGTCCCAATGGATGAATAGAAAATCACTTCAAAGTGACAGAAATGTTTGTTCATTGAATTTGGACTGGTAACCATCGCGAATAAAAAGCGCGATCAACTTTGAAAAACTCGCAATGAAATTCATCCAGAATCATTCCTATAGATGAATTGAACCTATCCCTATGTCATTGAAATTTTTGATCTACGAATTTGGACTGGTAACCATCGCGATTAAAAGACGCGATAAAATTTGACAAACTCTCAATGGAATTGATCCAGAATCATTCTTATAGATGAATTGAACCTATCTCTAAGGCATTGAAATGTTTCATCTACGAAATTGGACTGGTAACCATCGTGATTGAAAAAAAATGTCAAGAAATTTGTTATTGAAAACAAACTATCCGTCGCCAACGACATCCCGTATTCCCAAGCGGTAACCCTTCCAAGTACTAACGGGACTCGACGTAACTTAACTTCTGGGAGCTGACGAGACCAGGTGCGTTCTACGTGATATGGCCGTTGACATTCAAAAATGAAAATTTACCCTCCCAGTCCCAATGGATGAATAGAAAATCACTTCAAAGTGACAGAAATGTTTGTTCATTGAATTTGGACTGGTAACCATCGCGAATAAAAAGCGCGATCAACTTTTAAAAATTCGCAATGAAATTCATCCAGAATCATTCCTATAGATGAATTGAACCTATCCCTATGTCATTGAAATTTTTGATCTACGAATTTGGACTGGTAACCATCGCGATTAAAAAACGCGATAAAATTTGACAAACTCTCAATGGAATTGATCCAGAATCATTCTTATAGATGAATTGAACCTATCTCTAAGGCATTGAAATGTTTCATCTACGAAATTGGACTGGTAACCATCGTGATTGAAAAAAAATGTCAAGAAATTTGTTATTGAAAACAAACTATCCGTCGCCAACGACATCCCGTATTCCCAAGCGGTAACCCTTCCAAGTACTAACGGGACTCGACGTAACTTAACTTCTGGGAGCTGACGAGACCAGGTGCGTTCTACGTGATATGGCCGTTGACATTCAAAAATGAAAATTTACCCTCCCAGTCCCAATGGATGAATAGAAAATCACTTCAAAGTGACAGAAATGTTTGTTCATTGAATTTGGACTGGTAACCATCGCGAATAAAAAGCGCGATCAACTTTGAAAAACTCGCAATGAAATTCATCCAGAATCATTCCTATAGATGAATTGAACCTATCCCTATGTCATTGAAATTTTTGATCTACGAATTTGGACTGGTAACCATCGCGATTAAAAGACGCGATAAAATTTGACAAACTCTCAATGGAATTGATCCAGAATCATTCTTATAGATGAATTGAACCTATCTCTAAGGCATTGAAATGTTTCATCTACGAAATTGGACTGGTAACCATCGTGATTGAAAAAAAATGTCAAGAAATTTGTTATTGAAAACAAACTATCCGTCGCCAACGACATCCCGTATTCCCAAGCGGTAACCCTTCCAAGTACTAACGGGACTCGACGTAACTTAACTTCTGGGAGCTGACGAGACCAGGTGCGTTCTACGTGATATGGCCGTTGACATTCAAAAATGAAAATTTACCCTCCCAGTCCCAATGGATGAATAGAAAATCACTTCAAAGTGACAGAAATGTTTGTTCATTGAATTTGGACTGGTAACCATCGCGAATAAAAAGCGCGATCAACTTTGAAAAATTCGCAATGAAATTCATCCAGAATCATTCCTATAGATGAATTGAACCTATCCCTATGTCATTGAAATTTTTGATCTACGAATTTGGACTGGTAACCATCGCGATTAAAAAACGCGATAAAATTTGACAAACTCTCAATGGAATTGATCCAGAATCATTCTTATAGATGAATTGAACCTATCTCTAAGGCATTGAAATGTTTCATCTACGAAATTGGACTGGTAACCATCGTGATTGAAAAAAAATGTCAAGAAATTTGTTATTGAAAACAAACTATCCGTCGCCAACGACATCCCGTATTCCCAAGCGGTCACCCTTCCAAGTACTAACGGGACTCGACGTAACTTAACTTCTGGAAGCTGACGAGACCAGGTGCGTTCTACGTGATATGGCCGTTGACATTCAAAAATGAAAATTTACCATCCCAGTCCCAATGGATGAATAGAAAATCACTTCAAAGTGACAGAAATGTTTGTTCATTGAATTTGGACTGGTAACCATCGCGAATAAAAAGCGCGATCAACTTTGAAAAATTCGCAATGAAATTCATCCAGAATCATTCCTATAGATGAATTGAACCTATCCCTATGTCATTGAAATTTTTGATCTACGAATTTGGACTGGTAACCATCGCGATTAAAAAACGCGATAAAATTTGACAAACTCTCAATGGAATTGATCCAGAATCATTCTTATAGATGAATTGAACCTATCTCTAAGGCATTGAAATGTTTCATCTACGAAATTGGACTGGTAACCATCGTGATTGAAAAAAAATGTCAAGAAATTTGTTATTGAAAACAAACTATCCGTCGCCAACGACATCCCGTATTCCCAAGCGGTCACCCTTCCAAGTACTAACGGGACTCGACGTAACTTAACTTCTGGAAGCTGACGAGACCAGGTGCGTTCTACGTGATATGGCCGTTGACATTCAAAAATGAAAATTTACCATCCCAGTCCCAATGGATGAATAGAAAATCACTTCAAAGTGACAGAAATGTTTGTTCATTGAATTTGGACTGGTAACCATCGCGAATAAAAAGCGCGATCAACTTTTAAAAATTCGCAATGAAATTCATCCAGAATCATTCCTATAGATGAATTGAACCTATCCCTATGTCATTGAAATTTTTGATCTACGAATTTGGACTGGTAACCATCGCGATTAAAAAACGCGATAAAATTTGACAAACTCTCAATGGAATTGATCCAGAATCATTCTTATAGATGAATTGAACCTATCTCTAAGGCATTGAAATGTTTCATCTACGAAATTGGACTGGTAACCATCGTGATTGAAAAAAAATGTCAAGAAATTTGTTATTGAAAACAAACTATCCGTCGCCAACGACATCCCGTATTCCCAAGCGGTAACCCTTCCAAGTACTAACGGGACTCGACGTAACTTAACTTCTGGAAGCTGACGAGACCAGGTGCGTTCTACGTGATATGGCCGTTGACATTCAAAAATGAAAATTTACCATCCCAGTCCCAATGGATGAATAGAAAATCACTTCAAAGTGACAGAAATGTTTGTTCATTGAATTTGGACTGGTAACCATCGCGAATAAAAAGCGCGATCAACTTTTAAAAATTCGCAATGAAATTCATCCAGAATCATTCCTATAGATGAATTGAACCTATCCCTATGTCATTGAAATTTTTGATCTACGAATTTGGACTGGTAACCATCGCGATTAAAAAACGCGATAAAATTTGACAAACTCTCAATGGAATTGATCCAGAATCATTCTTATAGATGAATTGAACCTATCTCTAAGGCATTGAAATGTTTCATCTACGAAATTGGACTGGTAACCATCGTGATTGAAAAAAAATGTCAAGAAATTTGTTATTGAAAACAAACTATCCGTCGCCAACGACATCCCGTATTCCCAAGCGGTAACCCTTCCAAGTACTAACGGGACTCGACGTAACTTAACTTCTGGGAGCTGACGAGACCAGGTGCGTTCTACGTGATATGGCCGTTGACATTCAAAAATGAAAATTTACCCTCCCAGTCCCAATGGATGAATAGAAAATCACTTCAAAGTGACAGAAATGTTTGTTCATTGAATTTGGACTGGTAACCATCGCGAATAAAAAGCGCGATCAACTTTGAAAAACTCGCAATGAAATTCATCCAGAATCATTCCTATAGATGAATTGAACCTATCCCTATGTCATTGAAATTTTTGATCTACGAATTTGGACTGGTAACCATCGCGATTAAAAGACGCGATAAAATTTGACAAACTCTCAATGGAATTGATCCAGAATCATTCTTATAGATGAATTGAACCTATCTCTAAGGCATTGAAATGTTTCATCTACGAAATTGGACTGGTAACCATCGTGATTGAAAAAAAATGTCAAGAAATTTGTTATTGAAAACAAACTATCCGTCGCCAACGACATCCCGTATTCCCAAGCGGTAACCCTTCCAAGTACTAACGGGACTCGACGTAACTTAACTTCTGGAAGCTGACGAGACCAGGTGCGTTCTACGTGATATGGCCGTTGACATTCAAAAATGAAAATTTACCATCCCAGTCCCAATGGATGAATAGAAAATCACTTCAAAGTGACAGAAATGTTTGTTCATTGAATTTGGACTGGTAACCATCGCGAATAAAAAGCGCGATCAACTTTTAAAAATTCGCAATGAAATTCATCCAGAATCATTCCTATAGATGAATTGAACCTATCCCTATGTCATTGAAATTTTTGATCTACGAATTTGGACTGGTAACCATCGCGATTAAAAAACGCGATAAAATTTGACAAACTCTCAATGGAATTGATCCAGAATCATTCTTATAGATGAATTGAACCTATCTCTAAGGCATTGAAATGTTTCATCTACGAAATTGGACTGGTAACCATCGTGATTGAAAAAAAATGTCAAGAAATTTGTTATTGAAAACAAACTATCCGTCGCCAACGACATCCCGTATTCCCAAGCGGTAACCCTTCCAAGTACTAACGGGACTCGACGTAACTTAACTTCTGGGAGCTGACGAGACCAGGTGCGTTCTACGTGATATGGCCTTTGACATTCAAAAATGAAAATTTACCCTCCCAGTCCCAATGGATGAATAGAAAATCACTTCAAAGTGACAGAAATGTTTGTTCATTGAATTTGGACTGGTAACCATCGCGAATAAAAAGCGCGATCAACTTTGAAAAACTCGCAATGAAATTCATCCAGAATCATTCCTATAGATGAATTGAACCTATCCCTATGTCATTGAAATTTTTGATCTACGAATTTGGACTGGTAACCATCGCGATTAAAAGACGCGATAAAATTTGACAAACTCTCAATGGAATTGATCCAGAATCATTCTTATAGATGAATTGAACCTATCTCTAAGGCATTGAAATGTTTCATCTACGAAATTGGACTGGTAACCATCGTGATTGAAAAAAAATGTCAAGAAATTTGTTATTGAAAACAAACTATCCGTCGCCAACGACATCCCGTATTCCCAAGCGGTAACCCTTCTAATTACTAACGGGACTCGACGTAACTTAACTTCTGGGAGCTGACGAGACCAGGTGCGTTCTACGTGATATGGCCGTTGACATTCAAAAATGAAAATTTACCCTCCCAGTCCCAATGGATGAATAGAAAATCACTTCAAAGTGACAGAAATGTTTGTTCATTGAATTTGGACTGGTAACCATCGCGAATAAAAAGCGCGATCAACTTTTAAAAATTCGCAATGAAATTCATCCAGAATCATTCCTATAGATGAATTGAACCTATCCCTATGTCATTGAAATTTTTGATCTACGAATTTGGACTGGTAACCATCGCGATTAAAAAACGCGATAAAATTTGACAAACTCTCAATGGAATTGATCCAGAATCATTCTTATAGATGAATTGAACCTATCTCTAAGGCATTGAAATGTTTCATCTACGAAATTGGACTGGTAACCATCGTGATTGAAAAAAAATGTCAAGAAATTTGTTATTGAAAACAAACTATCCGTCGCCAACGACATCCCGTATTCCCAAGCGGTAACCCTTCCAAGTACTAACGGGACTCGACGTAACTTAACTTCTGGGAGCTGACGAGACCAGGTGCGTTCTACGTGATATGGCCTTTGACATTCAAAAATGAAAATTTACCCTCCCAGTCCCAATGGATGAATAGAAAATCACTTCAAAGTGACAGAAATGTTTGTTCATTGAATTTGGACTGGTAACCATCGCGAATAAAAAGCGCGATCAACTTTGAAAAACTCGCAATGAAATTCATCCAGAATCATTCCTATAGATGAATTGAACCTATCCCTATGTCATTGAAATTTTTGATCTACGAATTTGGACTGGTAACCATCGCGATTAAAAGACGCGATAAAATTTGACAAACTCTCAATGGAATTGATCCAGAATCATTCTTATAGATGAATTGAACCTATCTCTAAGGCATTGAAATGTTTCATCTACGAAATTGGACTGGTAACCATCGTGATTGAAAAAAAATGTCAAGAAATTTGTTATTGAAAACAAACTATCCGTCGCCAACGACATCCCGTATTCCCAAGCGGTAACCCTTCTAATTACTAACGGGACTCGACGTAACTTAACTTCTGGGAGCTGACGAGACCAGGTGCGTTCTACGTGATATGGCCGTTGACATTCAAAAATGAAAATTTACCCTCCCAGTCCCAATGGATGAATAGAAAATCACTTCAAAGTGACAGAAATGTTTGTTCATTGAATTTGGACTGGTAACCATCGCGAATAAAAAGCGCGATCAACTTTTAAAAATTCGCAATGAAATTCATCCAGAATCATTCCTATAGATGAATTGAACCTATCCCTATGTCATTGAAATTTTTGATCTACGAATTTGGACTGGTAACCATCGCGATTAAAAAACGCGATAAAATTTGACAAACTCTCAATGGAATTGATCCAGAATCATTCTTATAGATGAATTGAACCTATCTCTAAGGCATTGAAATGTTTCATCTACGAAATTGGACTGGTAACCATCGTGATTGAAAAAAAATGTCAAGAAATTTGTTATTGAAAACAAACTATCCGTCGCCAACGACATCCCGTATTCCCAAGCGGTAACCCTTCCAAGTACTAACGGGACTCGACGTAACTTAACTTCTGGGAGCTGACGAGACCAGGTGCGTTCTACGTGATATGGCCTTTGACATTCAAAAATGAAAATTTACCCTCCCAGTCCCAATGGATGAATAGAAAATCACTTCAAAGTGACAGAAATGTTTGTTCATTGAATTTGGACTGGTAACCATCGCGAATAAAAAGCGCGATCAACTTTGAAAAACTCGCAATGAAATTCATCCAGAATCATTCCTATAGATGAATTGAACCTATCCCTATGTCATTGAAATTTTTGATCTACGAATTTGGACTGGTAACCATCGCGATTAAAAGACGCGATAAAATTTGACAAACTCTCAATGGAATTGATCCAGAATCATTCTTATAGATGAATTGAACCTATCTCTAAGGCATTGAAATGTTTCATCTACGAAATTGGACTGGTAACCATCGTGATTGAAAAAAAATGCCAAGAAATTTGTTATTGAAAACAAACTATCCGTCGCCAACGACATCCCGTATTCCCAAGCGGTAACCCTTCTAATTACTAACGGGACTCGACGTAACTTAACTTCTGGGAGCTGACGAGACCAGGTGCGTTCTACGTGATATGGCCGTTGACATTCAAAAATGAAAATTTACCCTCCCAGTCCCAATGGATGAATAGAAAATCACTTCAAAGTGACAGAAATGTTTGTTCATTGAATTTGGACTGGTAACCATCGCGAATAAAAAGCGCGATCAACTTTTAAAAATTCGCAATGAAATTCATCCAGAATCATTCCTATAGATGAATTGAACCTATCCCTATGTCATTGAAATTTTTGATCTACGAATTTGGACTGGTAACCATCGCGATTAAAAAACGCGATAAAATTTGACAAACTCTCAATGGAATTGATCCAGAATCATTCTTATAGATGAATTGAACCTATCTCTAAGGCATTGAAATGTTTCATCTACGAAATTGGACTGGTAACCATCGTGATTGAAAAAAAATGTCAAGAAATTTGTTATTGAAAACAAACTATCCGTCGCCAACGACATCCCGTATTCCCAAGCGGTAACCCTTCCAAGTACTAACGGGACTCGACGTAACTTAACTTCTGGGAGCTGACGAGACCAGGTGCGTTCTACGTGATATGGCCTTTGACATTCAAAAATGAAAATTTACCCTCCCAGTCCCAATGGATGAATAGAAAATCACTTCAAAGTGACAGAAATGTTTGTTCATTGAATTTGGACTGGTAACCATCGCGAATAAAAAGCGCGATCAACTTTGAAAAACTCGCAATGAAATTCATCCAGAATCATTCCTATAGATGAATTGAACCTATCCCTATGTCATTGAAATTTTTGATCTACGAATTTGGACTGGTAACCATCGCGATTAAAAGACGCGATAAAATTTGACAAACTCTCAATGGAATTGATCCAGAATCATTCTTATAGATGAATTGAACCTATCTCTAAGGCATTGAAATGTTTCATCTACGAAATTGGACTGGTAACCATCGTGATTGAAAAAAAATGTCAAGAAATTTGTTATTGAAAACAAACTATCCGTCGCCAACGACATCCCGTATTCCCAAGCGGTAACCCTTCTAATTACTAACGGGACTCGACGTAACTTAACTTCTGGGAGCTGACGAGACCAGGTGCGTTCTACGTGATATGGCCGTTGACATTCAAAAATGAAAATTTACCCTCCCAGTCCCAATGGATGAATAGAAAATCACTTCAAAGTGACAGAAATGTTTGTTCATTGAATTTGGACTGGTAACCATCGCGAATAAAAAGCGCGATCAACTTTTAAAAATTCGCAATGAAATTCATCCAGAATCATTCCTATAGATGAATTGAACCTATCCCTATGTCATTGAAATTTTTGATCTACGAATTTGGACTGGTAACCATCGCGATTAAAAAACGCGATAAAATTTGACAAACTCTCAATGGAATTGATCCAGAATCATTCTTATAGATGAATTGAACCTATCTCTAAGGCATTGAAATGTTTCATCTACGAAATTGGACTGGTAACCATCGTGATTGAAAAAAAATGTCAAGAAATTTGTTATTGAAAACAAACTATCCGTCGCCAACGACATCCCGTATTCCCAAGCGGTAACCCTTCCAAGTACTAACGGGACTCGACGTAACTTAACTTCTGGGAGCTGACGAGACCAGGTGCGTTCTACGTGATATGGCCGTTGACATTCAAAAATGAAAATTTACCCTCCCAGTCCCAATGGATGAATAGAAAATCACTTCAAAGTGACAGAAATGTTTGTTCATTGAATTTGGACTGGTAACCATCGCGAATAAAAAGCGCGATCAACTTTGAAAAACTCGCAATAAAATTCATCCAGAATCATTCCTATAGATGAATTGAACCTATCCCTATGTCATTGAAATTTTTGATCTACGAATTTGGACTGGTAACCATCGCGATTAAAAGACGCGATAAAATTTGACAAACTCTCAATGGAATTGATCCAGAATCATTCTTATAGATGAATTGAACCTATCTCTAAGGCATTGAAATGTTTCATCTACGAAATTGGACTGGTAACCATCGTGATTGAAAAAAAATGTCAAGAAATTTGTTATTGAAAACAAACTATCCGTCGCCAACGACATCCCGTATTCCCAAGCGGTAATCCTTCCAAGTACTAACGGGACTCGACGTAACTTAACTTCTGGGAGCTGACGAGACCAGGTGCGTTCTACGTGATATGGCCGTTGACATTCAAAAATGAAAATTTACCCTCCCAGTCCCAATGGATGAATAGAAAATCACTTCAAAGTGACAGAAATGTTTGTTCATTGAATTTGGACTGGTAACCATCGCGAATAAAAAGCGCGATCAACTTTGAAAAACTCGCAATGAAATTCATCCAGAATCATTCCTATAGATGAATTGAACCTATCCCTATGTCATTGAAATTTTTGATCTACGAATTTGGACTGGTAACCATCGCGATTAAAAAACGCGATAAAATTTGACAAACTCTCAATGGAATTGATCCAGAATCATTCTTATAGATGAATTGAACCTATCTCTAAGGCATTGAAATGTTTCATCTACGAAATTGGACTGGTAACCATCGTGATTGAAAAAAAATGTCAAGAAATTTGTTATTGAAAACAAACTATCCGTCGCCAACGACATCCCGTATTCCCAAGCGGTAATCCTTCCAAGTACTAACGGGACTCGACGTAACTTAACTTCTGGGAGCTGACGAGACCAGGTGCGTTCTACGTGATATGGCCGTTGACATTCAAAAATGAAAATTTACCCTCCCAGTCCCAATGGATGAATAGAAAATCACTTCAAAGTGACAGAAATGTTTGTTCATTGAATTTGGACTGGTAACCATCGCGAATAAAAAGCGCGATCAACTTTGAAAAACTCGCAATGAAATTCATCCAGAATCATTCCTATAGATGAATTGAACCTATCCCTATGTCATTGAAATTTTTGATCTACGAATTTGGACTGGTAACCATCGCGATTAAAAGACGCGATAAAATTTGACAAACTCTCAATGGAATTGATCCAGAATCATTCTTATAGATGAATTGAACCTATCTCTAAGGCATTGAAATGTTTCATCTACGAAATTGGACTGGTAACCATCGTGATTGAAAAAAAATGTCAAGAAATTTGTTATTGAAAACAAACTATCCGTCGCCAACGACATCCCGTATTCCCAAGCGGTAACCCTTCTAATTACTAACGGGACTCGACGTAACTTAACTTCTGGGAGCTGACGAGACCAGGTGCGTTCTACGTGATATGGCCGTTGACATTCAAAAATGAAAATTTACCCTCCCAGTCCCAATGGATGAATAGAAAATCACTTCAAAGTGACAGAAATGTTTGTTCATTGAATTTGGACTGGTAACCATCGCGAATAAAAAGCGCGATCAACTTTTAAAAATTCGCAATGAAATTCATCCAGAATCATTCCTATAGATGAATTGAACCTATCCCTATGTCATTGAAATTTTTGATCTACGAATTTGGACTGGTAACCATCGCGATTAAAAAACGCGATAAAATTTGACAAACTCTCAATGGAATTGATCCAGAATCATTCTTATAGATGAATTGAACCTATCTCTAAGGCATTGAAATGTTTCATCTACGAAATTGGACTGGTAACCATCGTGATTGAAAAAAAATGTCAAGAAATTTGTTATTGAAAACAAACTATCCGTCGCCAACGACATCCCGTATTCCCAAGCGGTAACCCTTCCAAGTACTAACGGGACTCGACGTAACTTAACTTCTGGGAGCTGACGAGACCAGGTGCGTTCTACGTGATATGGCCTTTGACATTCAAAAATGAAAATTTACCCTCCCAGTCCCAATGGATGAATAGAAAATCACTTCAAAGTGACAGAAATGTTTGTTCATTGAATTTGGACTGGTAACCATCGCGAATAAAAAGCGCGATCAACTTTGAAAAACTCGCAATGAAATTCATCCAGAATCATTCCTATAGATGAATTGAACCTATCCCTATGTCATTGAAATTTTTGATCTACGAATTTGGACTGGTAACCATCGCGATTAAAAGACGCGATAAAATTTGACAAACTCTCAATGGAATTGATCCAGAATCATTCTTATAGATGAATTGAACCTATCTCTAAGGCATTGAAATGTTTCATCTACGAAATTGGACTGGTAACCATCGTGATTGAAAAAAAATGTCAAGAAATTTGTTATTGAAAACAAACTATCCGTCGCCAACGACATCCCGTATTCCCAAGCGGTAACCCTTCTAATTACTAACGGGACTCGACGTAACTTAACTTCTGGGAGCTGACGAGACCAGGTGCGTTCTACGTGATATGGCCGTTGACATTCAAAAATGAAAATTTACCCTCCCAGTCCCAATGGATGAATAGAAAATCACTTCAAAGTGACAGAAATGTTTGTTCATTGAATTTGGACTGGTAACCATCGCGAATAAAAAGCGCGATCAACTTTTAAAAATTCGCAATGAAATTCATCCAGAATCATTCCTATAGATGAATTGAACCTATCCCTATGTCATTGAAATTTTTGATCTACGAATTTGGACTGGTAACCATCGCGATTAAAAAACGCGATAAAATTTGACAAACTCTCAATGGAATTGATCCAGAATCATTCTTATAGATGAATTGAACCTATCTCTAAGGCATTGAAATGTTTCATCTACGAAATTGGACTGGTAACCATCGTGATTGAAAAAAAATGTCAAGAAATTTGTTATTGAAAACAAACTATCCGTCGCCAACGACATCCCGTATTCCCAAGCGGTAATCCTTCCAAGTACTAACGGGACTCGACGTAACTTAACTTCTGGGAGCTGACGAGACCAGGTGCGTTCTACGTGATATGGCCGTTGACATTCAAAAATGAAAATTTACCCTCCCAGTCCCAATGGATGAATAGAAAATCACTTCAAAGTGACAGAAATGTTTGTTCATTGAATTTGGACTGGTAACCATCGCGAATAAAAAGCGCGATCAACTTTGAAAAACTCGCAATGAAATTCATCCAGAATCATTCCTATAGATGAATTGAACCTATCCCTATGTCATTGAAATTTTTGATCTACGAATTTGGACTGGTAACCATCGCGATTAAAAGACGCGATAAAATTTGACAAACTCTCAATGGAATTGATCCAGAATCATTCTTATAGATGAATTGAACCTATCTCTAAGGCATTGAAATGTTTCATCTACGAAATTGGACTGGTAACCATCGTGATTGAAAAAAAATGTCAAGAAATTTGTTATTGAAAACAAACTATCCGTCGCCAACGACATCCCGTATTCCCAAGCGGTAACCCTTCTAATTACTAACGGGACTCGACGTAACTTAACTTCTGGGAGCTGACGAGACCAGGTGCGTTCTACGTGATATGGCCGTTGACATTCAAAAATGAAAATTTACCCTCCCAGTCCCAATGGATGAATAGAAAATCACTTCAAAGTGACAGAAATGTTTGTTCATTGAATTTGGACTGGTAACCATCGCGAATAAAAAGCGCGATCAACTTTTAAAAATTCGCAATGAAATTCATCCAGAATCATTCCTATAGA
Organism: Daphnia pulicaria; assembly: GCF_021234035.1. Lineage (NCBI taxonomy): Eukaryota > Metazoa > Arthropoda > Branchiopoda > Diplostraca > Daphniidae > Daphnia > Daphnia pulicaria. The sequence goes on from NC_060915.1 coordinate 3,881,111, forward strand.
TGAATTGAACCTATCCCTATGTCATTGAAATTTTTGATCTACGAATTTGGACTGGTAACCATCGCGATTAAAAAACGCGATAAAATTTGACAAACTCTCAATGGAATTGATCCAGAATCATTCTTATAGATGAATTGAACCTATCTCTAAGGCATTGAAATGTTTCATCTACGAAATTGGACTGGTAACCATCGTGATTGAAAAAAAATGTCAAGAAATTTGTTATTGAAAACAAACTATCCGTCGCCAACGACATCCCGTATTCCCAAGCGGTAACCCTTCCAAGTACTAACGGGACTCGACGTAACTTAACTTCTGGGAGCTGACGAGACCAGGTGCGTTCTACGTGATATGGCCGTTGACATTCAAAAATGAAAATTTACCCTCCCAGTCCCAATGGATGAATAGAAAATCACTTCAAAGTGACAGAAATGTTTGTTCATTGAATTTGGACTGGTAACCATCGCGAATAAAAAGCGCGATCAACTTTGAAAAACTCGCAATAAAATTCATCCAGAATCATTCCTATAGATGAATTGAACCTATCCCTATGTCATTGAAATTTTTGATCTACGAATTTGGACTGGTAACCATCGCGATTAAAAGACGCGATAAAATTTGACAAACTCTCAATGGAATTGATCCAGAATCATTCTTATAGATGAATTGAACCTATCTCTAAGGCATTGAAATGTTTCATCTACGAAATTGGACTGGTAACCATCGTGATTGAAAAAAAATGTCAAGAAATTTGTTATTGAAAACAAACTATCCGTCGCCAACGACATCCCGTATTCCCAAGCGGTAATCCTTCCAAGTACTAACGGGACTCGACGTAACTTAACTTCTGGGAGCTGACGAGACCAGGTGCGTTCTACGTGATATGGCCGTTGACATTCAAAAATGAAAATTTACCCTCCCAGTCCCAATGGATGAATAGAAAATCACTTCAAAGTGACAGAAATGTTTGTTCATTGAATTTGGACTGGTAACCATCGCGAATAAAAAGCGCGATCAACTTTGAAAAACTCGCAATGAAATTCATCCAGAATCATTCCTATAGATGAATTGAACCTATCCCTATGTCATTGAAATTTTTGATCTACGAATTTGGACTGGTAACCATCGCGATTAAAAAACGTGATAAAATTTGACAAACTCTCAATGGAATTGATCCAGAATCATTCTTATAGATGAATTGAACCTATCTCTAAGGCATTGAAATGTTTCATCTACGAAATTGGACTGGTAACCATCGTGATTGAAAAAAAATGTCAAGAAATTTGTTATTGAAAACAAACTATCCGTCGCCAACGACATCCCGTATTCCCAAGCGGTAATCCTTCCAAGTACTAACGGGACTCGACGTAACTTAACTTCTGGGAGCTGACGAGACCAGGTGCGTTCTACGTGATATGGCCGTTGACATTCAAAAATGAAAATTTACCCTCCCAGTCCCAATGGATGAATAGAAAATCACTTCAAAGTGACAGAAATGTTTGTTCATTGAATTTGGACTGGTAACCATCGCGAATAAAAAGCGCGATCAACTTTGAAAAACTCGCAATGAAATTCATCCAGAATCATTCCTATAGATGAATTGAACCTATCCCTATGTCATTGAAATTTTTGATCTACGAATTTGGACTGGTAACCATCGCGATTAAAAGACGCGATAAAATTTGACAAACTCTCAATGGAATTGATCCAGAATCATTCTTATAGATGAATTGAACCTATCTCTAAGGCATTGAAATGTTTCATCTACGAAATTGGACTGGTAACCATCGTGATTGAAAAAAAATGTCAAGAAATTTGTTATTGAAAACAAACTATCCGTCGCCAACGACATCCCGTATTCCCAAGCGGTAACCCTTCTAATTACTAACGGGACTCGACGTAACTTAACTTCTGGGAGCTGACGAGACCAGGTGCGTTCTACGTGATATGGCCGTTGACATTCAAAAATGAAAATTTACCCTCCCAGTCCCAATGGATGAATAGAAAATCACTTCAAAGTGACAGAAATGTTTGTTCATTGAATTTGGACTGGTAACCATCGCGAATAAAAAGCGCGATCAACTTTTAAAAATTCGCAATGAAATTCATCCAGAATCATTCCTATAGATGAATTGAACCTATCCCTATGTCATTGAAATTTTTGATCTACGAATTTGGACTGGTAACCATCGCGATTAAAAAACGCGATAAAATTTGACAAACTCTCAATGGAATTGATCCAGAATCATTCTTATAGATGAATTGAACCTATCTCTAAGGCATTGAAATGTTTCATCTACGAAATTGGACTGGTAACCATCGTGATTGAAAAAAAATGTCAAGAAATTTGTTATTGAAAACAAACTATCCGTCGCCAACGACATCCCGTATTCCCAAGCGGTAACCCTTCCAAGTACTAACGGGACTCGACGTAACTTAACTTCTGGGAGCTGACGAGACCAGGTGCGTTCTACGTGATATGGCCTTTGACATTCAAAAATGAAAATTTACCCTCCCAGTCCCAATGGATGAATAGAAAATCACTTCAAAGTGACAGAAATGTTTGTTCATTGAATTTGGACTGGTAACCATCGCGAATAAAAAGCGCGATCAACTTTGAAAAACTCGCAATGAAATTCATCCAGAATCATTCCTATAGATGAATTGAACCTATCCCTATGTCATTGAAATTTTTGATCTACGAATTTGGACTGGTAACCATCGCGATTAAAAGACGCGATAAAATTTGACAAACTCTCAATGGAATTGATCCAGAATCATTCTTATAGATGAATTGAACCTATCTCTAAGGCATTGAAATGTTTCATCTACGAAATTGGACTGGTAACCATCGTGATTGAAAAAAAATGTCAAGAAATTTGTTATTGAAAACAAACTATCCGTCGCCAACGACATCCCGTATTCCCAAGCGGTAACCCTTCTAATTACTAACGGGACTCGACGTAACTTAACTTCTGGGAGCTGACGAGACCAGGTGCGTTCTACGTGATATGGCCGTTGACATTCAAAAATGAAAATTTACCCTCCCAGTCCCAATGGATGAATAGAAAATCACTTCAAAGTGACAGAAATGTTTGTTCATTGAATTTGGACTGGTAACCATCGCGAATAAAAAGCGCGATCAACTTTTAAAAATTCGCAATGAAATTCATCCAGAATCATTCCTATAGATGAATTGAACCTATCCCTATGTCATTGAAATTTTTGATCTACGAATTTGGACTGGTAACCATCGCGATTAAAAAACGCGATAAAATTTGACAAACTCTCAATGGAATTGATCCAGAATCATTCTTATAGATGAATTGAACCTATCTCTAAGGCATTGAAATGTTTCATCTACGAAATTGGACTGGTAACCATCGTGATTGAAAAAAAATGTCAAGAAATTTGTTATTGAAAACAAACTATCCGTCGCCAACGACATCCCGTATTCCCAAGCGGTAATCCTTCCAAGTACTAACGGGACTCGACGTAACTTAACTTCTGGGAGCTGACGAGACCAGGTGCGTTCTACGTGATATGGCCGTTGACATTCAAAAATGAAAATTTACCCTCCCAGTCCCAATGGATGAATAGAAAATCACTTCAAAGTGACAGAAATGTTTGTTCATTGAATTTGGACTGGTAACCATCGCGAATAAAAAGCGCGATCAACTTTGAAAAACTCGCAATGAAATTCATCCAGAATCATTCCTATAGATGAATTGAACCTATCCCTATGTCATTGAAATTTTTGATCTACGAATTTGGACTGGTAACCATCGCGATTAAAAGACGCGATAAAATTTGACAAACTCTCAATGGAATTGATCCAGAATCATTCTTATAGATGAATTGAACCTATCTCTAAGGCATTGAAATGTTTCATCTACGAAATTGGACTGGTAACCATCGTGATTGAAAAAAAATGTCAAGAAATTTGTTATTGAAAACAAACTATCCGTCGCCAACGACATCCCGTATTCCCAAGCGGTAACCCTTCTAATTACTAACGGGACTCGACGTAACTTAACTTCTGGGAGCTGACGAGACCAGGTGCGTTCTACGTGATATGGCCGTTGACATTCAAAAATGAAAATTTACCCTCCCAGTCCCAATGGATGAATAGAAAATCACTTCAAAGTGACAGAAATGTTTGTTCATTGAATTTGGACTGGTAACCATCGCGAATAAAAAGCGCGATCAACTTTTAAAAATTCGCAATGAAATTCATCCAGAATCATTCCTATAGATGAATTGAACCTATCCCTATGTCATTGAAATTTTTGATCTACGAATTTGGACTGGTAACCATCGCGATTAAAAAACGCGATAAAATTTGACAAACTCTCAATGGAATTGATCCAGAATCATTCTTATAGATGAATTGAACCTATCTCTAAGGCATTGAAATGTTTCATCTACGAAATTGGACTGGTAACCATCGTGATTGAAAAAAAATGTCAAGAAATTTGTTATTGAAAACAAACTATCCGTCGCCAACGACATCCCGTATTCCCAAGCGGTAATCCTTCCAAGTACTAACGGGACTCGACGTAACTTAACTTCTGGGAGCTGACGAGACCAGGTGCGTTCTACGTGATATGGCCGTTGACATTCAAAAATGAAAATTTACCCTCCCAGTCCCAATGGATGAATAGAAAATCACTTCAAAGTGACAGAAATGTTTGTTCATTGAATTTGGACTGGTAACCATCGCGAATAAAAAGCGCGATCAACTTTGAAAAACTCGCAATGAAATTCATCCAGAATCATTCCTATAGATGAATTGAACCTATCCCTATGTCATTGAAATTTTTGATCTACGAATTTGGACTGGTAACCATCGCGATTAAAAGACGCGATAAAATTTGACAAACTCTCAATGGAATTGATCCAGAATCATTCTTATAGATGAATTGAACCTATCTCTAAGGCATTGAAATGTTTCATCTACGAAATTGGACTGGTAACCATCGTGATTGAAAAAAAATGTCAAGAAATTTGTTATTGAAAACAAACTATCCGTCGCCAACGACATCCCGTATTCCCAAGCGGTAACCCTTCTAATTACTAACGGGACTCGACGTAACTTAACTTCTGGGAGCTGACGAGACCAGGTGCGTTCTACGTGATATGGCCGTTGACATTCAAAAATGAAAATTTACCCTCCCAGTCCCAATGGATGAATAGAAAATCACTTCAAAGTGACAGAAATGTTTGTTCATTGAATTTGGACTGGTAACCATCGCGAATAAAAAGCGCGATCAACTTTTAAAAATTCGCAATGAAATTCATCCAGAATCATTCCTATAGATGAATTGAACCTATCCCTATGTCATTGAAATTTTTGATCTACGAATTTGGACTGGTAACCATCGCGATTAAAAAACGCGATAAAATTTGACAAACTCTCAATGGAATTGATCCAGAATCATTCTTATAGATGAATTGAACCTATCTCTAAGGCATTGAAATGTTTCATCTACGAAATTGGACTGGTAACCATCGTGATTGAAAAAAAATGTCAAGAAATTTGTTATTGAAAACAAACTATCCGTCGCCAACGACATCCCGTATTCCCAAGCGGTAACCTTTCTAATTACTAACGGGACTCGACGTAACTTAACTTCTGGGAGCTGACGAGACCAGGTGCGTTCTACGTGATATGGCCGTTGACATTCAAAAATGAAAATTTACCCTCCCAGTCCCAATGGATGAATAGAAAATCACTTCAAAGTGACAGAAATGTTTGTTCATTGAATTTGGACTGGTAACCATCGCGAATAAAAAGCGCGATCAACTTTGAAAAACTCGCAATGAAATTCATCCAGAATCATTCCTATAGATGAATTGAACCTATCCCTATGTCATTGAAATTTTTGATCTACGAATTTGGACTGGTAACCATCGCGATTAAAAGACGCGATAAAATTTGACAAACTCTCAATGGAATTGATCCAGAATCATTCTTATAGATGAATTGAACCTATCTCTAAGGCATTGAAATGTTTCATCTACGAAATTGGACTGGTAACCATCGTGATTGAAAAAAAATGTCAAGAAATTTGTTATTGAAAACAAACTATCCGTCGCCAACGACATCCCGTATTCCCAAGCGGTAACCCTTCTAATTACTAACGGGACTCGACGTAACTTAACTTCTGGGAGCTGACGAGACCAGGTGCGTTCTACGTGATATGGCCGTTGACATTCAAAAATGAAAATTTACCCTCCCAGTCCCAATGGATGAATAGAAAATCACTTCAAAGTGACAGAAATGTTTGTTCATTGAATTTGGACTGGTAACCATCGCGAATAAAAAGCGCGATCAACTTTTAAAAATTCGCAATGAAATTCATCCAGAATCATTCCTATAGATGAATTGAACCTATCCCTATGTCATTGAAATTTTTGATCTACGAATTTGGACTGGTAACCATCGCGATTAAAAAACGCGATAAAATTTGACAAACTCTCAATGGAATTGATCCAGAATCATTCTTATAGATGAATTGAACCTATCTCTAAGGCATTGAAATGTTTCATCTACGAAATTGGACTGGTAACCATCGTGATTGAAAAAAAATGTCAAGAAATTTGTTATTGAAAACAAACTATCCGTCGCCAACGACATCCCGTATTCCCAAGCGGTAACCTTTCTAATTACTAACGGGACTCGACGTAACTTAACTTCTGGGAGCTGACGAGACCAGGTGCGTTCTACGTGATATGGCCGTTGACATTCAAAAATGAAAATTTACCCTCCCAGTCCCAATGGATGAATAGAAAATCACTTCAAAGTGACAGAAATGTTTGTTCATTGAATTTGGACTGGTAACCATCGCGAATAAAAAGCGCGATCAACTTTTAAAAATTCGCAATGAAATTCATCCAGAATCATTCCTATAGATGAATTGAACCTATCCCTATGTCATTGAAATTTTTGATCTACGAATTTGGACTGGTAACCATCGCGATTAAAAAACGCGATAAAATTTGACAAACTCTCAATGGAATTGATCCAGAATCATTCTTATAGATGAATTGAACCTATCTCTAAGGCATTGAAATGTTTCATCTACGAAATTGGACTGGTAACCATCGTGATTGAAAAAAAATGTCAAGAAATTTGTTATTGAAAACAAACTATCCGTCGCCAACGACATCCCGTATTCCCAAGCGGTAATCCTTCCAAGTACTAACGGGACTCGACGTAACTTAACTTCTGGGAGCTGACGAGACCAGGTGCGTTCTACGTGATATGGCCGTTGACATTCAAAAATGAAAATTTACCCTCCCAGTCCCAATGGATGAATAGAAAATCACTTCAAAGTGACAGAAATGTTTGTTCATTGAATTTGGACTGGTAACCATCGCGAATAAAAAGCGCGATCAACTTTGAAAAACTCGCAATGAAATTCATCCAGAATCATTCCTATAGATGAATTGAACCTATCCCTATGTCATTGAAATTTTTGATCTACGAATTTGGACTGGTAACCATCGCGATTAAAAGACGCGATAAAATTTGACAAACTCTCAATGGAATTGATCCAGAATCATTCTTATAGATGAATTGAACCTATCTCTAAGGCATTGAAATGTTTCATCTACGAAATTGGACTGGTAACCATCGTGATTGAAAAAAAATGTCAAGAAATTTGTTATTGAAAACAAACTATCCGTCGCCAACGACATCCCGTATTCCCAAGCGGTAACCCTTCTAATTACTAACGGGACTCGACGTAACTTAACTTCTGGGAGCTGACGAGACCAGGTGCGTTCTACGTGATATGGCCGTTGACATTCAAAAATGAAAATTTACCCTCCCAGTCCCAATGGATGAATAGAAAATCACTTCAAAGTGACAGAAATGTTTGTTCATTGAATTTGGACTGGTAACCATCGCGAATAAAAAGCGCGATCAACTTTTAAAAATTCGCAATGAAATTCATCCAGAATCATTCCTATAGATGAATTGAACCTATCCCTATGTCATTGAAATTTTTGATCTACGAATTTGGACTGGTAACCATCGCGATTAAAAAACGCGATAAAATTTGACAAACTCTCAATGGAATTGATCCAGAATCATTCTTATAGATGAATTGAACCTATCTCTAAGGCATTGAAATGTTTCATCTACGAAATTGGACTGGTAACCATCGTGATTGAAAAAAAATGTCAAGAAATTTGTTATTGAAAACAAACTATCCGTCGCCAACGACATCCCGTATTCCCAAGCGGTAATCCTTCCAAGTACTAACGGGACTCGACGTAACTTAACTTCTGGGAGCTGACGAGACCAGGTGCGTTCTACGTGATATGGCCGTTGACATTCAAAAATGAAAATTTACCCTCCCAGTCCCAATGGATGAATAGAAAATCACTTCAAAGTGACAGAAATGTTTGTTCATTGAATTTGGACTGGTAACCATCGCGAATAAAAAGCGCGATCAACTTTGAAAAACTCGCAATGAAATTCATCCAGAATCATTCCTATAGATGAATTGAACCTATCCCTATGTCATTGAAATTTTTGATCTACGAATTTGGACTGGTAACCATCGCGATTAAAAGACGCGATAAAATTTGACAAACTCTCAATGGAATTGATCCAGAATCATTCTTATAGATGAATTGAACCTATCTCTAAGGCATTGAAATGTTTCATCTACGAAATTGGACTGGTAACCATCGTGATTGAAAAAAAATGTCAAGAAATTTGTTATTGAAAACAAACTATCCGTCGCCAACGACATCCCGTATTCCCAAGCGGTAACCCTTCTAATTACTAACGGGACTCGACGTAACTTAACTTCTGGGAGCTGACGAGACCAGGTGCGTTCTACGTGATATGGCCGTTGACATTCAAAAATGAAAATTTACCCTCCCAGTCCCAATGGATGAATAGAAAATCACTTCAAAGTGACAGAAATGTTTGTTCATTGAATTTGGACTGGTAACCATCGCGAATAAAAAGCGCGATCAACTTTTAAAAATTCGCAATGAAATTCATCCAGAATCATTCCTATAGATGAATTGAACCTATCCCTATGTCATTGAAATTTTTGATCTACGAATTTGGACTGGTAACCATCGCGATTAAAAAACGCGATAAAATTTGACAAACTCTCAATGGAATTGATCCAGAATCATTCTTATAGATGAATTGAACCTATCTCTAAGGCATTGAAATGTTTCATCTACGAAATTGGACTGGTAACCATCGTGATTGAAAAAAAATGTCAAGAAATTTGTTATTGAAAACAAACTATCCGTCGCCAACGACATCCCGTATTCCCAAGCGGTAACCTTTCTAATTACTAACGGGACTCGACGTAACTTAACTTCTGGGAGCTGACGAGACCAGGTGCGTTCTACGTGATATGGCCGTTGACATTCAAAAATGAAAATTTACCCTCCCAGTCCCAATGGATGAATAGAAAATCACTTCAAAGTGACAGAAATGTTTGTTCATTGAATTTGGACTGGTAACCATCGCGAATAAAAAGCGCGATCAACTTTTAAAAATTCGCAATGAAATTCATCCAGAATCATTCCTATAGATGAATTGAACCTATCCCTATGTCATTGAAATTTTTGATCTACGAATTTGGACTGGTAACCATCGCGATTAAAAAACGCGATAAAATTTGACAAACTCTCAATGGAATTGATCCAGAATCATTCTTATAGATGAATTGAACCTATCTCTAAGGCATTGAAATGTTTCATCTACGAAATTGGACTGGTAACCATCGTGATTGAAAAAAAATGTCAAGAAATTTGTTATTGAAAACAAACTATCCGTCGCCAACGACATCCCGTATTCCCAAGCGGTAACCTTTCTAATTACTAACGGGACTCGACGTAACTTAACTTCTGGGAGCTGACGAGACCAGGTGCGTTCTACGTGATATGGCCGTTGACATTCAAAAATGAAAATTTACCCTCCCAGTCCCAATGGATGAATAGAAAATCACTTCAAAGTGACAGAAATGTTTGTTCATTGAATTTGGACTGGTAACCATCGCGAATAAAAAGCGCGATCAACTTTGAAAAACTCGCAATGAAATTCATCCAGAATCATTCCTATAGATGAATTGAACCTATCCCTATGTCATTGAAATTTTTGATCTACGAATTTGGACTGGTAACCATCGCGATTAAAAGACGCGATAAAATTTGACAAACTCTCAATGGAATTGATCCAGAATCATTCTTATAGATGAATTGAACCTATCTCTAAGGCATTGAAATGTTTCATCTACGAAATTGGACTGGTAACCATCGTGATTGAAAAAAAATGTCAAGAAATTTGTTATTGAAAACAAACTATCCGTCGCCAACGACATCCCGTATTCCCAAGCGGTAACCCTTCTAATTACTAACGGGACTCGACGTAACTTAACTTCTGGGAGCTGACGAGACCAGGTGCGTTCTACGTGATATGGCCGTTGACATTCAAAAATGAAAATTTACCCTCCCAGTCCCAATGGATGAATAGAAAATCACTTCAAAGTGACAGAAATGTTTGTTCATTGAATTTGGACTGGTAACCATCGCGAATAAAAAGCGCGATCAACTTTTAAAAATTCGCAATGAAATTCATCCAGAATCATTCCTATAGATGAATTGAACCTATCCCTATGTCATTGAAATTTTTGATCTACGAATTTGGACTGGTAACCATCGCGATTAAAAAACGCGATAAAATTTGACAAACTCTCAATGGAATTGATCCAGAATCATTCTTATAGATGAATTGAACCTATCTCTAAGGCATTGAAATGTTTCATCTACGAAATTGGACTGGTAACCATCGTGATTGAAAAAAAATGTCAAGAAATTTGTTATTGAAAACAAACTATCCGTCGCCAACGACATCCCGTATTCCCAAGCGGTAACCTTTCTAATTACTAACGGGACTCGACGTAACTTAACTTCTGGGAGCTGACGAGACCAGGTGCGTTCTACGTGATATGGCCGTTGACATTCAAAAATGAAAATTTACCCTCCCAGTCCCAATGGATGAATAGAAAATCACTTCAAAGTGACAGAAATGTTTGTTCATTGAATTTGGACTGGTAACCATCGCGAATAAAAAGCGCGATCAACTTTTAAAAATTCGCAATGAAATTCATCCAGAATCATTCCTATAGATGAATTGAACCTATCCCTATGTCATTGAAATTTTTGATCTACGAATTTGGACTGGTAACCATCGCGATTAAAAAACGCGATAAAATTTGACAAACTCTCAATGGAATTGATCCAGAATCATTCTTATAGATGAATTGAACCTATCTCTAAGGCATTGAAATGTTTCATCTACGAAATTGGACTGGTAACCATCGTGATTGAAAAAAAATGTCAAGAAATTTGTTATTGAAAACAAACTATCCGTCGCCAACGACATCCCGTATTCCCAAGCGGTAATCCTTCCAAGTACTAACGGGACTCGACGTAACTTAACTTCTGGGAGCTGACGAGACCAGGTGCGTTCTACGTGATATGGCCGTTGACATTCAAAAATGAAAATTTACCCTCCCAGTCCCAATGGATGAATAGAAAATCACTTCAAAGTGACAGAAATGTTTGTTCATTGAATTTGGACTGGTAACCATCGCGAATAAAAAGCGCGATCAACTTTTAAAAATTCGCAATGAAATTCATCCAGAATCATTCCTATAGATGAATTGAACCTATCCCTATGTCATTGAAATTTTTGATCTACGAATTTGGACTGGTAACCATCGCGATTAAAAGACGCGATAAAATTTGACAAACTCTCAATGGAATTGATCCAGAATCATTCTTATAGATGAATTGAACCTATCTCTAAGGCATTGAAATGTTTCATCTACGAAATTGGACTGGTAACCATCGTGATTGAAAAAAAATGTCAAGAAATTTGTTATTGAAAACAAACTATCCGTCGCCAACGACATCCCGTATTCCCAAGCGGTAACCCTTCTAATTACTAACGGGACTCGACGTAACTTAACTTCTGGGAGCTGACGAGACCAGGTGCGTTCTACGTGATATGGCCGTTGACATTCAAAAATGAAAATTTACCCTCCCAGTCCCAATGGATGAATAGAAAATCACTTCAAAGTGACAGAAATGTTTGTTCATTGAATTTGGACTGGTAACCATCGCGAATAAAAAGCGCGATCAACTTTTAAAAATTCGCAATGAAATTCATCCAGAATCATTCCTATAGATGAATTGAACCTATCCCTATGTCATTGAAATTTTTGATCTACGAATTTGGACTGGTAACCATCGCGATTAAAAAACGCGATAAAATTTGACAAACTCTCAATGGAATTGATCCAGAATCATTCTTATAGATGAATTGAACCTATCTCTAAGGCATTGAAATGTTTCATCTACGAAATTGGACTGGTAACCATCGTGATTGAAAAAAAATGTCAAGAAATTTGTTATTGAAAACAAACTATCCGTCGCCAACGACATCCCGTATTCCCAAGCGGTAACCCTTCCAAGTACTAACGGGACTCGACGTAACTTAACTTCTGGGAGCTGACGAGACCAGGTGCGTTCTACGTGATATGGCCGTTGACATTCAAAAATGAAAATTTACCCTCCCAGTCCCAATGGATGAATAGAAAATCACTTCAAAGTGACAGAAATGTTTGTTCATTGAATTTGGACTGGTAACCATCGCGAATAAAAAGCGCGATCAACTTTGAAAAACTCGCAATAAAATTCATCCAGAATCATTCCTATAGATGAATTGAACCTATCCCTATGTCATTGAAATTTTTGATCTACGAATTTGGACTGGTAACCATCGCGATTAAAAGACGCGATAAAATTTGACAAACTCTCAATGGAATTGATCCAGAATCAGTCTTATAGATGAATTGAACCTATCTCTAAGGCATTGAAATGTTTCATCTACGAAATTGGACTGGTAACCATCGTGATTGAAAAAAAATGTCAAGAAATTTGTTATTGAAAACAAACTATCCGTCGCCAACGACATCCCGTATTCCCAAGCGGTAATCCTTCCAAGTACTAACGGGACTCGACGTAACTTAACTTCTGGGAGCTGACGAGACCAGGTGCGTTCTACGTGATATGGCCGTTGACATTCAAAAATGAAAATTTACCCTCCCAGTCCCAATGGATGAATAGAAAATCACTTCAAAGTGACAGAAATGTTTGTTCATTGAATTTGGACTGGTAACCATCGCGAATAAAAAGCGCGATCAACTTTGAAAAACTCGCAATGAAATTCATCCAGAATCATTCCTATAGATGAATTGAACCTATCCCTATGTCATTGAAATTTTTGATCTACGAATTTGGACTGGTAACCATCGCGATTAAAAAACGCGATAAAATTTGACAAACTCTCAATGGAATTGATCCAGAATCATTCTTATAGATGAATTGAACCTATCTCTAAGGCATTGAAATGTTTCATCTACGAAATTGGACTGGTAACCATCGTGATTGAAAAAAAATGTCAAGAAATTTGTTATTGAAAACAAACTATCCGTCGCCAACGACATCCCGTATTCCCAAGCGGTAATCCTTCCAAGTACTAACGGGACTCGACGTAACTTAACTTCTGGGAGCTGACGAGACCAGGTGCGTTCTACGTGATATGGCCGTTGACATTCAAAAATGAAAATTTACCCTCCCAGTCCCAATGGATGAATAGAAAATCACTTCAAAGTGACAGAAATGTTTGTTCATTGAATTTGGACTGGTAACCATCGCGAATAAAAAGCGCGATCAACTTTGAAAAACTCGCAATGAAATTCATCCAGAATCATTCCTATAGATGAATTGAACCTATCCCTATGTCATTGAAATTTTTGATCTACGAATTTGGACTGGTAACCATCGCGATTAAAAGACGCGATAAAATTTGACAAACTCTCAATGGAATTGATCCAGAATCATTCTTATAGATGAATTGAACCTATCTCTAAGGCATTGAAATGTTTCATCTACGAAATTGGACTGGTAACCATCGTGATTGAAAAAAAATGTCAAGAAATTTGTTATTGAAAACAAACTATCCGTCGCCAACGACATCCCGTATTCCCAAGCGGTAACCCTTCTAATTACTAACGGGACTCGACGTAACTTAACTTCTGGGAGCTGACGAGACCAGGTGCGTTCTACGTGATATGGCCGTTGACATTCAAAAATGAAAATTTACCCTCCCAGTCCCAATGGATGAATAGAAAATCACTTCAAAGTGACAGAAATGTTTGTTCATTGAATTTGGACTGGTAACCATCGCGAATAAAAAGCGCGATCAACTTTGAAAAACTCGCAATGAAATTCATCCAGAATCATTCCTATAGATGAATTGAACCTATCCCTATGTCATTGAAATTTTTGATCTACGAATTTGGACTGGTAACCATCGCGATTAAAAAACGCGATAAAATTTGACAAACTCTCAATGGAATTGATCCAGAATCATTCTTATAGATGAATTGAACCTATCTCTAAGGCATTGAAATGTTTCATCTACGAAATTGGACTGGTAACCATCGTGATTGAAAAAAAATGTCAAGAAATTTGTTATTGAAAACAAACTATCCGTCGCCAACGACATCCCGTATTCCCAAGCGGTAATCCTTCCAAGTACTAACGGGACTCGACGTAACTTAACTTCTGGGAGCTGACGAGACCAGGTGCGTTCTACGTGATATGGCCGTTGACATTCAAAAATGAAAATTTACCCTCCCAGTCCCAATGGATGAATAGAAAATCACTTCAAAGTGACAGAAATGTTTGTTCATTGAATTTGGACTGGTAACCATCGCGAATAAAAAGCGCGATCAACTTTGAAAAACTCGCAATGAAATTCATCCAGAATCATTCCTATAGATGAATTGAACCTATCCCTATGTCATTGAAATTTTTGATCTACGAATTTGGACTGGTAACCATCGCGATTAAAAGACGCGATAAAATTTGACAAACTCTCAATGGAATTGATCCAGAATCATTCTTATAGATGAATTGAACCTATCTCTAAGGCATTGAAATGTTTCATCTACGAAATTGGACTGGTAACCATCGTGATTGAAAAAAAATGTCAAGAAATTTGTTATTGAAAACAAACTATCCGTCGCCAACGACATCCCGTATTCCCAAGCGGTAACCCTTCTAATTACTAACGGGACTCGACGTAACTTAACTTCTGGGAGCTGACGAGACCAGGTGCGTTCTACGTGATATGGCCGTTGACATTCAAAAATGAAAATTTACCCTCCCAGTCCCAATGGATGAATAGAAAATCACTTCAAAGTGACAGAAATGTTTGTTCATTGAATTTGGACTGGTAACCATCGCGAATAAAAAGCGCGATCAACTTTGAAAAACTCGCAATGAAATTCATCCAGAATCATTCCTATAGATGAATTGAACCTATCCCTATGTCATTGAAATTTTTGATCTACGAATTTGGACTGGTAACCATCGCGATTAAAAGACGCGATAAAATTTGACAAACTCTCAATGGAATTGATCCAGAATCATTCTTATAGATGAATTGAACCTATCTCTAAGGCATTGAAATGTTTCATCTACGAAATTGGACTGGTAACCATCGTGATTGAAAAAAAATGTCAAGAAATTTGTTATTGAAAACAAACTATCCGTCGCCAACGACATCCCGTATTCCCAAGCGGTAACCCTTCTAATTACTAACGGGACTCGACGTAACTTAACTTCTGGGAGCTGACGAGACCAGGTGCGTTCTACGTGATATGGCCGTTGACATTCAAAAATGAAAATTTACCCTCCCAGTCCCAATGGATGAATAGAAAATCACTTCAAAGTGACAGAAATGTTTGTTCATTGAATTTGGACTGGTAACCATCGCGAATAAAAAGCGCGATCAACTTTGAAAAACTCGCAATGAAATTCATCCAGAATCATTCCTATAGATGAATTGAACCTATCCCTATGTCATTGAAATTTTTGATCTACGAATTTGGACTGGTAACCATCGCGATTAAAAGACGCGATAAAATTTGACAAACTCTCAATGGAATTGATCCAGAATCATTCTTATAGATGAATTGAACCTATCTCTAAGGCATTGAAATGTTTCATCTACGAAATTGGACTGGTAACCATCGTGATTGAAAAAAAATGTCAAGAAATTTGTTATTGAAAACAAACTATCCGTCGCCAACGACATCCCGTATTCCCAAGCGGTAACCCTTCTAATTACTAACGGGACTCGACGTAACTTAACTTCTGGGAGCTGACGAGACCAGGTGCGTTCTACGTGATATGGCCGTTGACATTCAAAAATGAAAATTTACCCTCCCAGTCCCAATGGATGAATAGAAAATCACTTCAAAGTGACAGAAATGTTTGTTCATTGAATTTGGACTGGTAACCATCGCGAATAAAAAGCGCGATCAACTTTTAAAAATTCGCAATGAAATTCATCCAGAATCATTCCTATAGATGAATTGAACCTATCCCTATGTCATTGAAATTTTTGATCTACGAATTTGGACTGGTAACCATCGCGATTAAAAAACGCGATAAAATTTGACAAACTCTCAATGGAATTGATCCAGAATCATTCTTATAGATGAATTGAACCTATCTCTAAGGCATTGAAATGTTTCATCTACGAAATTGGACTGGTAACCATCGTGATTGAAAAAAAATGTCAAGAAATTTGTTATTGAAAACAAACTATCCGTCGCCAACGACATCCCGTATTCCCAAGCGGTAATCCTTCCAAGTACTAACGGGACTCGACGTAACTTAACTTCTGGGAGCTGACGAGACCAGGTGCGTTCTACGTGATATGGCCGTTGACATTCAAAAATGAAAATTTACCCTCCCAGTCCCAATGGATGAATAGAAAATCACTTCAAAGTGACAGAAATGTTTGTTCATTGAATTTGGACTGGTAACCATCGCGAATAAAAAGCGCGATCAACTTTGAAAAACTCGCAATGAAATTCATCCAGAATCATTCCTATAGATGAATTGAACCTATCCCTATGTCATTGAAATTTTTGATCTACGAATTTGGACTGGTAACCATCGCGATTAAAAGACGCGATAAAATTTGACAAACTCTCAATGGAATTGATCCAGAATCATTCTTATAGATGAATTGAACCTATCTCTAAGGCATTGAAATGTTTCATCTACGAAATTGGACTGGTAACCATCGTGATTGAAAAAAAATGTCAAGAAATTTGTTATTGAAAACAAACTATCCGTCGCCAACGACATCCCGTATTCCCAAGCGGTAACCCTTCTAATTACTAACGGGACTCGACGTAACTTAACTTCTGGGAGCTGACGAGACCAGGTGCGTTCTACGTGATATGGCCGTTGACATTCAAAAATGAAAATTTACCCTCCCAGTCCCAATGGATGAATAGAAAATCACTTCAAAGTGACAGAAATGTTTGTTCATTGAATTTGGACTGGTAACCATCGCGAATAAAAAGCGCGATCAACTTTGAAAAACTCGCAATGAAATTCATCCAGAATCATTCCTATAGATGAATTGAACCTATCCCTATGTCATTGAAATTTTTGATCTACGAATTTGGACTGGTAACCATCGCGATTAAAAGACGCGATAAAATTTGACAAACTCTCAATGGAATTGATCCAGAATCATTCTTATAGATGAATTGAACCTATCTCTAAGGCATTGAAATGTTTCATCTACGAAATTGGACTGGTAACCATCGTGATTGAAAAAAAATGTCAAGAAATTTGTTATTGAAAACAAACTATCCGTCGCCAACGACATCCCGTATTCCCAAGCGGTAACCCTTCTAATTACTAACGGGACTCGACGTAACTTAACTTCTGGGAGCTGACGAGACCAGGTGCGTTCTACGTGATATGGCCGTTGACATTCAAAAATGAAAATTTACCCTCCCAGTCCCAATGGATGAATAGAAAATCACTTCAAAGTGACAGAAATGTTTGTTCATTGAATTTGGACTGGTAACCATCGCGAATAAAAAGCGCGATCAACTTTTAAAAATTCGCAATGAAATTCATCCAGAATCATTCCTATAGATGAATTGAACCTATCCCTATGTCATTGAAATTTTTGATCTACGAATTTGGACTGGTAACCATCGCGATTAAAAAACGCGATAAAATTTGACAAACTCTCAATGGAATTGATCCAGAATCATTCTTATAGATGAATTGAACCTATCTCTAAGGCATTGAAAT
The DNA here is from genome assembly GCF_021234035.1 of Daphnia pulicaria. Classification (NCBI taxonomy): domain Eukaryota; kingdom Metazoa; phylum Arthropoda; class Branchiopoda; order Diplostraca; family Daphniidae; genus Daphnia; species Daphnia pulicaria. Next base: position 3,899,360 of record NC_060915.1, read on the forward strand.
GTTTCATCTACGAAATTGGACTGGTAACCATCGTGATTGAAAAAAAATGTCAAGAAATTTGTTATTGAAAACAAACTATCCGTCGCCAACGACATCCCGTATTCCCAAGCGGTAACCCTTCTAATTACTAACGGGACTCGACGTAACTTAACTTCTGGGAGCTGACGAGACCAGGTGCGTTCTACGTGATATGGCCGTTGACATTCAAAAATGAAAATTTACCCTCCCAGTCCCAATGGATGAATAGAAAATCACTTCAAAGTGACAGAAATGTTTGTTCATTGAATTTGGACTGGTAACCATCGCGAATAAAAAGCGCGATCAACTTTTAAAAATTCGCAATGAAATTCATCCAGAATCATTCCTATAGATGAATTGAACCTATCCCTATGTCATTGAAATTTTTGATCTACGAATTTGGACTGGTAACCATCGCGATTAAAAAACGCGATAAAATTTGACAAACTCTCAATGGAATTGATCCAGAATCATTCTTATAGATGAATTGAACCTATCTCTAAGGCATTGAAATGTTTCATCTACGAAATTGGACTGGTAACCATCGTGATTGAAAAAAAATGTCAAGAAATTTGTTATTGAAAACAAACTATCCGTCGCCAACGACATCCCGTATTCCCAAGCGGTAACCCTTCCAAGTACTAACGGGACTCGACGTAACTTAACTTCTGGGAGCTGACGAGACCAGGTGCGTTCTACGTGATATGGCCTTTGACATTCAAAAATGAAAATTTACCCTCCCAGTCCCAATGGATGAATAGAAAATCACTTCAAAGTGACAGAAATGTTTGTTCATTGAATTTGGACTGGTAACCATCGCGAATAAAAAGCGCGATCAACTTTGAAAAATTCGCAATGAAATTCATCCAGAATCATTCCTATAGATGAATTGAACCTATCCCTATGTCATTGAAATTTTTGATCTACGAATTTGGACTGGTAACCATCGCGATTAAAAGACGCGATAAAATTTGACAAACTCTCAATGGAATTGATCCAGAATCATTCTTATAGATGAATTGAACCTATCTCTAAGGCATTGAAATGTTTCATCTACGAAATTGGACTGGTAACCATCGTGATTGAAAAAAAATGTCAAGAAATTTGTTATTGAAAACAAACTATCCGTCGCCAACGACATCCCGTATTCCCAAGCGGTAACCCTTCTAATTACTAACGGGACTCGACGTAACTTAACTTCTGGGAGCTGACGAGACCAGGTGCGTTCTACGTGATATGGCCGTTGACATTCAAAAATGAAAATTTACCCTCCCAGTCCCAATGGATGAATAGAAAATCACTTCAAAGTGACAGAAATGTTTGTTCATTGAATTTGGACTGGTAACCATCGCGAATAAAAAGCGCGATCAACTTTTAAAAATTCGCAATGAAATTCATCCAGAATCATTCCTATAGATGAATTGAACCTATCCCTATGTCATTGAAATTTTTGATCTACGAATTTGGACTGGTAACCATCGCGATTAAAAAACGCGATAAAATTTGACAAACTCTCAATGGAATTGATCCAGAATCATTCTTATAGATGAATTGAACCTATCTCTAAGGCATTGAAATGTTTCATCTACGAAATTGGACTGGTAACCATCGTGATTGAAAAAAAATGTCAAGAAATTTGTTATTGAAAACAAACTATCCGTCGCCAACGACATCCCGTATTCCCAAGCGGTAACCCTTCTAATTACTAACGGGACTCGACGTAACTTAACTTCTGGGAGCTGACGAGACCAGGTGCGTTCTACGTGATATGGCCGTTGACATTCAAAAATGAAAATTTACCCTCCCAGTCCCAATGGATGAATAGAAAATCACTTCAAAGTGACAGAAATGTTTGTTCATTGAATTTTGACTGGTAACCATCGCGAATAAAAAGCGCGATCAACTTTGAAAATCTCGCAATGAAATTCATCCAGAATCATTCCTATAGATGAATTGAACCTATCCCTATGTCATTGAAATTTTTGATCTACGAATTTGGACTGGTAACCATTGCGATTAAAAAACGCGATAAAATTTGACAAACTCTCAATGGAATTGATCCAGAATCATTCTTATAGATGAATTGAACCTATCTCTAAGGCATTGAAATGTTTCATCTACGAAATTGGACTGGTAACCATCGTGATTGAAAAAAAATGTCAAGAAATTTGTTATTGAAAACAAACTATCCATCGCCAACGACATCCCGTATTCCCAAGCGGTCACCCTTCCAAGTACTAACGGGGCTCGACGTAACTTAACTTCTGGGAGCTGACGAGACCAGGTGCGTTCTACGTGATATGGCCGTTGACATTCAAAAATGAAAATTTACCCTCCCAGTCCCAATGGATGAATAGAAAATCACTTCAAAGTGACAGAAATGTTTGTTCATTGAATTTGGACTGGTAACCATCGCGAATAAAAAGCGCGATCAACTTTGAAAAACTCGCAATGAAATTCATCCAGAATCATTCCTATAGATGAATTGAACCTATCCCTATGTCATTGAAATTTTTGATCTACGAATTTGGACTGGTAACCATCACGATTAAAAAACGCGATAAAATTTGACAAACTCTCAATGGAATTGATCCAGAATCATTCTTATAGATGAATTGAACCTATCTCTAAGGCATTGAAATGTTTCATCTACGAAATTGGACTGGTAACCATCGTTATTGAAAAAAAATTTCAAGAAATTTTTTATTGAAAACAAACTATTCATCGCCAACGACATCCCGTATTCCCAAGCGGTCACCCTTCCAAGTACTAACGGGACTCGACGTAACTTAACTTCTGGGAGCTGACGAGACCAGGTGCGTTCTACGTGATATGGCCGTTGACATTCAAAAATGAAAATTTACCCTCCCAGTCCCAATGGATGAATAGAAAATCACTTCAAAGTGACAGAAATGTTTGTTCTTTGAATTTGGACTGGTAACCATCACAAATAAAAAGCGCGATCAACTTTGAAAAACTCGCAATGAAATTCATCCAGAATCATTCCTATAGATGAATTGAACCTATCCCTATGTCATTGAAAGTTTTGATCTACGAATTTGGACTGGTAACCATCACGATTAATAACGCGATAAAATTTGACAAACTCTCAATGGAATTGATCCAGAATCATTCTTATAGATGAATTGAACCTATCTCTAAGGCATTGAAATGTTTCATCTACGAAATTGGACTGGTAACCATCGTGATTGAAAAAAAATGTCAAGAAATTTGTTATTGAAAACAAACTATCCATCGCCAACGACATCCCGTATTCCCAAGCGGTCACCCTTCCAAGTACTAACGGGACTCGACGTAACTTAACTTCTGGGAGCTGACGAGACCAGGTGCGTTCTACGTGATATGGCCGTTGACATTCAAAAATGAAAATTTACCCTCCCAGTCCCAATGGATGAATAGAAAATCACTTCAAAGTGACAGAAATGTTTGTTCATTGAATTTGGACTGGTAACCATCGCGAATAAAAAGCGCGATCAACTTTGAAAAACTCGCAATGAAATTCATCCAGAATCATTCCTATAGATGAATTGAACCTATCCCTATGTCATTGAAATTTTTGATCTACGAATTTGGACTGGTAACCATCACGATTAAAAAACGCGATAAAATTTGACAAACTCTCAATGGAATTGATCCAGAATCATTCTTATAGATGAATTGAACCTATCTCTAAGGCATTGAAATGTTTCATCTACGAAATTGGACTGGTAACCATCGTTATTGAAAAAAAATTTCAAGAAATTTTTTATTGAAAACAAACTATTCATCGCCAACGACATCCCGTATTCCCAAGCGGTCACCCTTCCAAGTACTAACGGGACTCGACGTAACTTAACTTCTGGGAGCTGACGAGACCAGGTGCGTTCTACGTGATATGGCCGTTGACATTCAAAAATGAAAATTTACCCTCCCAGTCCCAATGGATGAATAGAAAATCACTTCAAAGTGACAGAAATGTTTGTTCATTGAATTTGGACTGGTAACCATCGCGAATAAAAAGCGCGATCAACTTTGAAAAACTCGCAATGAAATTCATCCAGAATCATTCCTATAGATGAATTGAACCTATCCCTATGTCATTGAAATTTTTGATCTACGAATTTGGACTGGTAACCATCACGATTAAAAAACGCGATAAAATTTGACAAACTCTCAATGGAATTGATCCAGAATCATTCTTATAGATGAATTGAACCTATCTCTAAGGCATTGAAATGTTTCATCTACGAAATTGGACTGGTAACCATCGTTATTGAAAAAAAATTTCAAGAAATTTTTTATTGAAAACAAACTATTCATCGCCAACGACATCCCGTATTCCCAAGCGGTCACCCTTCCAAGTACTAACGGGACTCGACGTAACTTAACTTCTGGGAGCTGACGAGACCAGGTGCGTTCTACGTGATATGGCCGTTGACATTCAAAAATGAAAATTTACCCTCCCAGTCCCAATGGATGAATAGAAAATCACTTCAAAGTGACAGAAATGTTTGTTCATTGAATTTGGACTGGTAACCATCGCGAATAAAAAGCGCGATCAACTTTGAAAAACTCGCAATGAAATTCATCCAGAATCATTCCTATAGATGAATTGAACCTATCCCTATGTCATTGAAATTTTTGATCTACGAATTTGGACTGGTAACCATCACGATTAAAAAACGCGATAAAATTTGACAAACTCTCAATGGAATTGATCCAGAATCATTCTTATAGATGAATTGAACCTATCTCTAAGGCATTGAAATGTTTCATCTACGAAATTGGACTGGTAACCATCGTTATTGAAAAAAAATTTCAAGAAATTTTTTATTGAAAACAAACTATTCATCGCCAACGACATCCCGTATTCCCAAGCGGTCACCCTTCCAAGTACTAACGGGACTCGACGTAACTTAACTTCTGGGAGCTGACGAGACCAGGTGCGTTCTACGTGATATGGCCGTTGACATTCAAAAATGAAAATTTACCCTCCCAGTCCCAATGGATGAATAGAAAATCACTTCAAAGTGACAGAAATGTTTGTTCTTTGAATTTGGACTGGTAACCATCACAAATAAAAAGCGCGATCAACTTTGAAAAACTCGCAATGAAATTCATCCAGAATCATTCCTATAGATGAATTGAACCTATCCCTATGTCATTGAAATTTTTGATCTACGAATTTGGACTGGTAACCATCACGATTAAAAAACGCGATAAAATTTGACAAACTCTCAATGGAATTGATCCAGAATCATTCTTATAGATGAATTGAACCTATCTCTAAGGCATTGAAATGTTTCATCTACGAAATTGGACTGGTAACCATCGTGATTGAAAAAAAATGTCAAGAAATTTGTTATTGAAAACAAACTATCCATCGCCAACGACATCCCGTATTCCCAAGCGGTCACCCTTCCAAGTACTAACGGGGCTCGACGTAACTTAACTTCTGGGAGCTGACGAGACCAGGTGCGTTCTACGTGATATGGCCGTTGACATTCAAAAATGAAAATTTACCCTCCCAGTCCCAATGGATGAATAGAAAATCACTTCAAAGTGACAGAAATGTTTGTTCATTGAATTTGGACTGGTAACCATCGCGAATAAAAAGCGCGATCAACTTTGAAAAACTCGCAATGAAATTCATCCAGAATCATTCCTATAGATGAATTGAACCTATCCCTATGTCATTGAAATTTTTGATCTACGAATTTGGACTGGTAACCATCACGATTAAAAAACGCGATAAAATTTGACAAACTCTCAATGGAATTGATCCAGAATCATTCTTATAGATGAATTGAACCTATCTCTAAGGCATTGAAATGTTTCATCTACGAAATTGGACTGGTAACCATCGTGATTGAAAAAAAATGTCAAGAAATTTGTTATTGAAAACAAACTATCCATCGCCAACGACATCCCGTATTCCCAAGCGGTCACCCTTCCAAGTACTAACGGGACTCGACGTAACTTAACTTCTGGGAGCTGACGAGACCAGGTGCGTTCTACGTGATATGGCCGTTGACATTCAAAAATGAAAATTTACCCTCCCAGTCCCAATGGATGAATAGAAAATCACTTCAAAGTGACAGAAATGTTTGTTCATTGAATTTGGACTGGTAACCATCGCGAATAAAAAGCGCGATCAACTTTGAAAAACTCGCAATGAAATTCATCCAGAATCATTCCTATAGATGAATTGAACCTATCCCTATGTCATTGAAATTTTTGATCTACGAATTTGGACTGGTAACCATCACGATTAAAAAACGCGATAAAATTTGACAAACTCTCAATGGAATTGATCCAGAATCATTCTTATAGATGAATTGAACCTATCTCTAAGGCATTGAAATGTTTCATCTACGAAATTGGACTGGTAACCATCGTGATTGAAAAAAAATGTCAAGAAATTTGTTATTGAAAACAAACTATCCATCGCCAACGACATCCCGTATTCCCAAGCGGTCACCCTTCCAAGTACTAACGGGACTCGACGTAACTTAACTTCTGGGAGCTGACGAGACCAGGTGCGTTCTACGTGATATGGCCGTTGACATTCAAAAATGAAAATTTACCCTCCCAGTCCCAATGGATGAATAGAAAATCACTTCAAAGTGACAGAAATGTTTGTTCATTGAATTTGGACTGGTAACCATCGCGAATAAAAAGCGCGATCAACTTTGAAAAACTCGCAATGAAATTCATCCAGAATCATTCCTATAGATGAATTGAACCTATCCCTATGTCATTGAAATTTTTGATCTACGAATTTGGACTGGTAACCATCACGATTAAAAAACGCGATAAAATTTGACAAACTCTCAATGGAATTGATCCAGAATCATTCTTATAGATGAATTGAACCTATCTCTAAGGCATTGAAATGTTTCATCTACGAAATTGGACTGGTAACCATCGTTATTGAAAAAAAATTTCAAGAAATTTTTTATTGAAAACAAACTATTCATCGCCAACGACATCCCGTATTCCCAAGCGGTCACCCTTCCAAGTACTAACGGGACTCGACGTAACTTAACTTCTGGGAGCTGACGAGACCAGGTGCGTTCTACGTGATATGGCCGTTGACATTCAAAAATGAAAATTTACCCTCCCAGTCCCAATGGATGAATAGAAAATCACTTCAAAGTGACAGAAATGTTTGTTCTTTGAATTTGGACTGGTAACCATCACAAATAAAAAGCGCGATCAACTTTGAAAAACTCGCAATGAAATTCATCCAGAATCATTCCTATAGATGAATTGAACCTATCCCTATGTCATTGAAAGTTTTGATCTACGAATTTGGACTGGTAACCATCACGATTAATAACGCGATAAAATTTGACAAACTCTCAATGGAATTGATCCAGAATCATTCTTATAGATGAATTGAACCTATCTCTAAGGCATTGAAATGTTTCATCTACGAAATTGGACTGGTAACCATCGTGATTGAAAAAAAATGTCAAGAAATTTGTTATTGAAAACAAACTATCCATCGCCAACGACATCCCGTATTCCCAAGCGGTCACCCTTCCAAGTACTAACGGGACTCGACGTAACTTAACTTCTGGGAGCTGACGAGACCAGGTGCGTTCTACGTGATATGGCCGTTGACATTCAAAAATGAAAATTTACCCTCCCAGTCCCAATGGATGAATAGAAAATCACTTCAAAGTGACAGAAATGTTTGTTCATTGAATTTGGACTGGTAACCATCGCGAATAAAAAGCGCGATCAACTTTGAAAAACTCGCAATGAAATTCATCCAGAATCATTCCTATAGATGAATTGAACCTATCCCTATGTCATTGAAATTTTTGATCTACGAATTTGGACTGGTAACCATCACGATTAAAAAACGCGATAAAATTTGACAAACTCTCAATGGAATTGATCCAGAATCATTCTTATAGATGAATTGAACCTATCTCTAAGGCATTGAAATGTTTCATCTACGAAATTGGACTGGTAACCATCGTTATTGAAAAAAAATTTCAAGAAATTTTTTATTGAAAACAAACTATTCATCGCCAACGACATCCCGTATTCCCAAGCGGTCACCCTTCCAAGTACTAACGGGACTCGACGTAACTTAACTTCTGGGAGCTGACGAGACCAGGTGCGTTCTACGTGATATGGCCGTTGACATTCAAAAATGAAAATTTACCCTCCCAGTCCCAATGGATGAATAGAAAATCACTTCAAAGTGACAGAAATGTTTGTTCTTTGAATTTGGACTGGTAACCATCACAAATAAAAAGCGCGATCAACTTTGAAAAACTCGCAATGAAATTCATCCAGAATCATTCCTATAGATGAATTGAACCTATCCCTATGTCATTGAAAGTTTTGATCTACGAATTTGGACTGGTAACCATCACGATTAATAACGCGATAAAATTTGACAAACTCTCAATGGAATTGATCCAGAATCATTCTTATAGATGAATTGAACCTATCTCTAAGGCATTGAAATGTTTCATCTACGAAATTGGACTGGTAACCATCGTGATTGAAAAAAAATGTCAAGAAATTTGTTATTGAAAACAAACTATCCATCGCCAACGACATCCCGTATTCCCAAGCGGTCACCCTTCCAAGTACTAACGGGACTCGACGTAACTTAACTTCTGGGAGCTGACGAGACCAGGTGCGTTCTACGTGATATGGCCGTTGACATTCAAAAATGAAAATTTACCCTCCCAGTCCCAATGGATGAATAGAAAATCACTTCAAAGTGACAGAAATGTTTGTTCATTGAATTTGGACTGGTAACCATCGCGAATAAAAAGCGCGATCAACTTTGAAAAACTCGCAATGAAATTCATCCAGAATCATTCCTATAGATGAATTGAACCTATCCCTATGTCATTGAAATTTTTGATCTACGAATTTGGACTGGTAACCATCACGATTAAAAAACGCGATAAAATTTGACAAACTCTCAATGGAATTGATCCAGAATCATTCTTATAGATGAATTGAACCTATCTCTAAGGCATTGAAATGTTTCATCTACGAAATTGGACTGGTAACCATCGTTATTGAAAAAAAATTTCAAGAAATTTTTTATTGAAAACAAACTATTCATCGCCAACGACATCCCGTATTCCCAAGCGGTCACCCTTCCAAGTACTAACGGGACTCGACGTAACTTAACTTCTGGGAGCTGACGAGACCAGGTGCGTTCTACGTGATATGGCCGTTGACATTCAAAAATGAAAATTTACCCTCCCAGTCCCAATGGATGAATAGAAAATCACTTCAAAGTGACAGAAATGTTTGTTCTTTGAATTTGGACTGGTAACCATCACAAATAAAAAGCGCGATCAACTTTGAAAAACTCGCAATGAAATTCATCCAGAATCATTCCTATAGATGAATTGAACCTATCCCTATGTCATTGAAAGTTTTGATCTACGAATTTGGACTGGTAACCATCACGATTAATAACGCGATAAAATTTGACAAACTCTCAATGGAATTGATCCAGAATCATTCTTATAGATGAATTGAACCTATCTCTAAGGCATTGAAATGTTTCATCTACGAAATTGGACTGGTAACCATCGTGATTGAAAAAAAATGTCAAGAAATTTGTTATTGAAAACAAACTATCCATCGCCAACGACATCCCGTATTCCCAAGCGGTCACCCTTCCAAGTACTAACGGGACTCGACGTAACTTAACTTCTGGGAGCTGACGAGACCAGGTGCGTTCTACGTGATATGGCCGTTGACATTCAAAAATGAAAATTTACCCTCCCAGTCCCAATGGATGAATAGAAAATCACTTCAAAGTGACAGAAATGTTTGTTCATTGAATTTGGACTGGTAACCATCGCGAATAAAAAGCGCGATCAACTTTGAAAAACTCGCAATGAAATTCATCCAGAATCATTCCTATAGATGAATTGAACCTATCCCTATGTCATTGAAATTTTTGATCTACGAATTTGGACTGGTAACCATCACGATTAAAAAACGCGATAAAATTTGACAAACTCTCAATGGAATTGATCCAGAATCATTCTTATAGATGAATTGAACCTATCTCTAAGGCATTGAAATGTTTCATCTACGAAATTGGACTGGTAACCATCGTTATTGAAAAAAAATTTCAAGAAATTTTTTATTGAAAACAAACTATTCATCGCCAACGACATCCCGTATTCCCAAGCGGTCACCCTTCCAAGTACTAACGGGACTCGACGTAACTTAACTTCTGGGAGCTGACGAGACCAGGTGCGTTCTACGTGATATGGCCGTTGACATTCAAAAATGAAAATTTACCCTCCCAGTCCCAATGGATGAATAGAAAATCACTTCAAAGTGACAGAAATGTTTGTTCTTTGAATTTGGACTGGTAACCATCACAAATAAAAAGCGCGATCAACTTTGAAAAACTCGCAATGAAATTCATCCAGAATCATTCCTATAGATGAATTGAACCTATCCCTATGTCATTGAAAGTTTTGATCTACGAATTTGGACTGGTAACCATCACGATTAATAACGCGATAAAATTTGACAAACTCTCAATGGAATTGATCCAGAATCATTCTTATAGATGAATTGAACCTATCTCTAAGGCATTGAAATGTTTCATCTACGAAATTGGACTGGTAACCATCGTGATTGAAAAAAAATGTCAAGAAATTTGTTATTGAAAACAAACTATTCATCGCCAACGACATCCCGTATTCCCAAGCGGTCACCCTTCCAAGTACTAACGGGACTCGACGTAACTTAACTTCTGGGAGCTGACGAGACCAGGTGCGTTCTACGTGATATGGCCGTTGACATTCAAAAATGAAAATTTACCCTCCCAGTCCCAATGGATGAATAGAAAATCACTTCAAAGTGACAGAAATGTTTGTTCTTTGAATTTGGACTGGTAACCATCACAAATAAAAAGCGCGATCAACTTTGAAAAACTCGCAATGAAATTCATCCAGAATCATTCCTATAGATGAATTGAACCTATCCCTATGTCATTGAAAGTTTTGATCTACGAATTTGGACTGGTAACCATCACGATTAATAACGCGATAAAATTTGACAAACTCTCAATGGAATTGATCCAGAATCATTCTTATAGATGAATTGAACCTATCTCTAAGGCATTGAAATGTTTCATCTACGAAATTGGACTGGTAACCATCGTGATTGAAAAAAAATGTCAAGAAATTTGTTATTGAAAACAAACTATCCATCGCCAACGACATCCCGTATTCCCAAGCGGTCACCCTTCCAAGTACTAACGGGACTCGACGTAACTTAACTTCTGGGAGCTGACGAGACCAGGTGCGTTCTACGTGATATGGCCGTTGACATTCAAAAATGAAAATTTACCCTCCCAGTCCCAATGGATGAATAGAAAATCACTTCAAAGTGACAGAAATGTTTGTTCATTGAATTTGGACTGGTAACCATCGCGAATAAAAAGCGCGATCAACTTTGAAAAACTCGCAATGAAATTCATCCAGAATCATTCCTATAGATGAATTGAACCTATCCCTATGTCATTGAAATTTTTGATCTACGAATTTGGACTGGTAACCATCACGATTAAAAAACGCGATAAAATTTGACAAACTCTCAATGGAATTGATCCAGAATCATTCTTATAGATGAATTGAACCTATCTCTAAGGCATTGAAATGTTTCATCTACGAAATTGGACTGGTAACCATCGTTATTGAAAAAAAATTTCAAGAAATTTTTTATTGAAAACAAACTATTCATCGCCAACGACATCCCGTATTCCCAAGCGGTCACCCTTCCAAGTACTAACGGGACTCGACGTAACTTAACTTCTGGGAGCTGACGAGACCAGGTGCGTTCTACGTGATATGGCCGTTGACATTCAAAAATGAAAATTTACCCTCCCAGTCCCAATGGATGAATAGAAAATCACTTCAAAGTGACAGAAATGTTTGTTCATTGAATTTGGACTGGTAACCATCGCGAATAAAAAGCGCGATCAACTTTGAAAAACTCGCAATGAAATTCATCCAGAATCATTCCTATAGATGAATTGAACCTATCCCTATGTCATTGAAATTTTTGATCTACGAATTTGGACTGGTAACCATCACGATTAAAAAACGCGATAAAATTTGACAAACTCTCAATGGAATTGATCCAGAATCATTCTTATAGATGAATTGAACCTATCTCTAAGGCATTGAAATGTTTCATCTACGAAATTGGACTGGTAACCATCGTTATTGAAAAAAAATTTCAAGAAATTTTTTATTGAAAACAAACTATTCATCGCCAACGACATCCCGTGTTCCCAAGCGGTCACCCTTCCAAGTACTAACGGGACTCGACGTAACTTAACTTCTGGGAGCTGACGAGACCAGGTGCGTTCTACGTGATATGGCCGTTGACATTCAAAAATGAAAATTTACCCTCCCAGTCCCAATGGATGAATAGAAAATCACTTCAAAGTGACAGAAATGTTTGTTCTTTGAATTTGGACTGGTAACCATCACAAATAAAAAGCGCGATCAACTTTGAAAAACTCGCAATGAAATTCATCCAGAATCATTCCTATAGATGAATTGAACCTATCCCTATGTCATTGAAAGTTTTGATCTACGAATTTGGACTGGTAACCATCACGATTAATAACGCGATAAAATTTGACAAACTCTCAATGGAATTGATCCAGAATCATTCTTATAGATGAATTGAACCTATCTCTAAGGCATTGAAATGTTTCATCTACGAAATTGGACTGGTAACCATCGTGATTGAAAAAAAATGTCAAGAAATTTGTTATTGAAAACAAACTATCCATCGCCAACGACATCCCGTATTCCCAAGCGGTCACCCTTCCAAGTACTAACGGGACTCGACGTAACTTAACTTCTGGGAGCTGACGAGACCAGGTGCGTTCTACGTGATATGGCCGTTGACATTCAAAAATGAAAATTTACCCTCCCAGTCCCAATGGATGAATAGAAAATCACTTCAAAGTGACAGAAATGTTTGTTCATTGAATTTGGACTGGTAACCATCGCGAATAAAAAGCGCGATCAACTTTGAAAAACTCGCAATGAAATTCATCCAGAATCATTCCTATAGATGAATTGAACCTATCCCTATGTCATTGAAATTTTTGATCTACGAATTTGGACTGGTAACCATCACGATTAAAAAACGCGATAAAATTTGACAAACTCTCAATGGAATTGATCCAGAATCATTCTTATAGATGAATTGAACCTATCTCTAAGGCATTGAAATGTTTCATCTACGAAATTGGACTGGTAACCATCGTTATTGAAAAAAAATTTCAAGAAATTTTTTATTGAAAACAAACTATTCATCGCCAACGACATCCCGTATTCCCAAGCGGTCACCCTTCCAAGTACTAACGGGACTCGACGTAACTTAACTTCTGGGAGCTGACGAGACCAGGTGCGTTCTACGTGATATGGCCGTTGACATTCAAAAATGAAAATTTACCCTCCCAGTCCCAATGGATGAATAGAAAATCACTTCAAAGTGACAGAAATGTTTGTTCTTTGAATTTGGACTGGTAACCATCACAAATAAAAAGCGCGATCAACTTTGAAAAACTCGCAATGAAATTCATCCAGAATCATTCCTATAGATGAATTGAACCTATCCCTATGTCATTGAAATTTTTGATCTACGAATTTGGACTGGTAACCATTGCGATTAAAAAACGCGATAAAATTTGACAATTTCTCAATGGAATTGATCCAGAATCATTCTTATAGATGAATTGAACCTATCTCTAAGGCATTGAAATGTTTCATCTACGAAATTGGACTGGTAACCATCGTGATTGAAAAAAAATGTCAAGAAATTTGTTATTGAAAACAAACTATCCATCGCCAACGACATCCCGTATTCCCAAGCGGTCACCCTTCCAAGTACTAACGGGACTCGACGTAACTTAACTTCTGGGAGCTGACGAGACCAGGTGCGTTCTACGTGATATGGCCGTTGACATTCAAAAATGAAAATTTACCCTCCCAGTCCCAATGGATGAATAGAAAATCACTTCAAAGTGACAGAAATGTTTGTTCATTGAATTTGGACTGGTAACCATCGCGAATAAAAAGCGCGATCAACTTTGAAAAACTCGCAATGAAATTCATCCAGAATCATTCCTATAGATGAATTGAACCTATCCCTATGTCATTGAAATTTTTGATCTACGAATTTGGACTGGTAACCATCACGATTAAAAAACGCGATAAAATTTGACAAACTCTCAATGGAATTGATCCAGAATCATTCTTATAGATGAATTGAACCTATCTCTAAGGCATTGAAATGTTTCATCTACGAAATTGGACTGGTAACCATCGTGATTGAAAAAAAATGTCAAGAAATTTGTTATTGAAAACAAACTATCCATCGCCAACGACATCCCGTATTCCCAAGCGGTCACCCTTCCAAGTACTAACGGGACTCGACGTAACTTAACTTCTGGGAGCTGACGAGACCAGGTGCGTTCTACGTGATATGGCCGTTGACATTCAAAAATGAAAATTTACCCTCCCAGTCCCAATGGATGAATAGAAAATCACTTCAAAGTGACAGAAATGTTTGTTCATTGAATTTGGACTGGTAACCATCGCGAATAAAAAGCGCGATCAACTTTGAAAAACTCGCAATGAAATTCATCCAGAATCATTCCTATAGATGAATTGAACCTATCCCTATGTCATTGAAATTTTTGATCTACGAATTTGGACTGGTAACCATCACGATTAAAAAACGCGATAAAATTTGACAAACTCTCAATGGAATTGATCCAGAATCATTCTTATAGATGAATTGAACCTATCTCTAAGGCATTGAAATGTTTCATCTACGAAATTGGACTGGTAACCATCGTTATTGAAAAAAAATTTCAAGAAATTTTTTATTGAAAACAAACTATTCATCGCCAACGACATCCCGTATTCCCAAGCGGTCACCCTTCCAAGTACTAACGGGACTCGACGTAACTTAACTTCTGGGAGCTGACGAGACCAGGTGCGTTCTACGTGATATGGCCGTTGACATTCAAAAATGAAAATTTACCCTCCCAGTCCCAATGGATGAATAGAAAATCACTTCAAAGTGACAGAAATGTTTGTTCTTTGAATTTGGACTGGTAACCATCACAAATAAAAAGCGCGATCAACTTTGAAAAACTCGCAATGAAATTCATCCAGAATCATTCCTATAGATGAATTGAACCTATCCCTATGTCATTGAAAGTTTTGATCTACGAATTTGGACTGGTAACCATCACGATTAATAACGCGATAAAATTTGACAAACTCTCAATGGAATTGATCCAGAATCATTCTTATAGATGAATTGAACCTATCTCTAAGGCATTGAAATGTTTCATCTACGAAATTGGACTGGTAACCATCGTGATTGAAAAAAAATGTCAAGAAATTTGTTATTGAAAACAAACTATTCATCGCCAACGACATCCCGTATTCCCAAGCGGTCACCCTTCCAAGTACTAACGGGACTCGACGTAACTTAACTTCTGGGAGCTGACGAGACCAGGTGCGTTCTACGTGATATGGCCGTTGACATTCAAAAATGAAAATTTACCCTCCCAGTCCCAATGGATGAATAGAAAATCACTTCAAAGTGACAGAAATGTTTGTTCATTGAATTTGGACTGGTAACCATCGCGAATAAAAAGCGCGATCAACTTTGAAAAACTCGCAATGAAATTCATCCAGAATCATTCCTATAGATGAATTGAACCTATCCCTATGTCATTGAAATTTTTGATCTACGAATTTGGACTGGTAACCATCACGATTAAAAAACGCGATAAAATTTGACAAACTCTCAATGGAATTGATCCAGAATCATTCTTATAGATGAATTGAACCTATCTCTAAGGCATTGAAATGTTTCATCTACGAAATTGGACTGGTAACCATCGTGATTGAAAAAAAATGTCAAGAAATTTGTTATTGAAAACAAACTATCCATCGCCAACGACATCCCGTATTCCCAAGCGGTCACCCTTCCAAGTACTAACGGGACTCGACGTAACTTAACTTCTGGGAGCTGACGAGACCAGGTGCGTTCTACGTGATATGGCCGTTGACATTCAAAAATGAAAATTTACCCTCCCAGTCCCAATGGATGAATAGAAAATCACTTCAAAGTGACAGAAATGTTTGTTCTTTGAATTTGGACTGGTAACCATCACAAATAAAAAGCGCGATCAACTTTGAAAAACTCGCAATGAAATTCATCCAGAATCATTCCTATAGATGAATTGAACCTATCCCTATGTCATTGAAAGTTTTGATCTACGAATTTGGACTGGTAACCATCACGATTAATAACGCGATAAAATTTGACAAACTCTCAATGGAATTGATCCAGAATCATTCTTATAGATGAATTGAACCTATCTCTAAGGCATTGAAATGTTTCATCTACGAAATTGGACTGGTAACCATCGTGATTGAAAAAAAATGTCAAGAAATTTGTTATTGAAAACAAACTATCCATCGCCAACGACATCCCGTATTCCCAAGCGGTCACCCTTCCAAGTACTAACGGGACTCGACGTAACTTAACTTCTGGGAGCTGACGAGACCAGGTGCGTTCTACGTGATATGGCCGTTGACATTCAAAAATGAAAATTTACCCTCCCAGTCCCAATGGATGAATAGAAAATCACTTCAAAGTGACAGAAATGTTTGTTCTTTGAATTTGGACTGGTAACCATCACAAATAAAAAGCGCGATCAACTTTGAAAAACTCGCAATGAAATTCATCCAGAATCATTCCTATAGATGAATTGAACCTATCCCTATGTCATTGAAAGTTTTGATCTACGAATTTGGACTGGTAACCATCACGATTAATAACGCGATAAAATTTGACAAACTCTCAATGGAATTGATCCAGAATCATTCTTATAGATGAATTGAACCTATCTCTAAGGCATTGAAATGTTTCATCTACGAAATTGGACTGGTAACCATCGTGATTGAAAAAAAATGTCAAGAAATTTGTTATTGAAAACAAACTATTCATCGCCAACGACATCCCGTATTCCCAAGCGGTCACCCTTCCAAGTACTAACGGGACTCGACGTAACTTAACTTCTGGGAGCTGACGAGACCAGGTGCGTTCTACGTGATATGGCCGTTGACATTCAAAAATGAAAATTTACCCTCCCAGTCCCAATGGATGAATAGAAAATCACTTCAAAGTGACAGAAATGTTTGTTCATTGAATTTGGACTGGTAACCATCGCGAATAAAAAGCGCGATCAACTTTGAAAAACTCGCAATGAAATTCATCCAGAATCATTCCTATAGATGAATTGAACCTATCCCTATGTCATTGAAATTTTTGATCTACGAATTTGGACTGGTAACCATCACGATTAAAAAACGCGATAAAATTTGACAAACTCTCAATGGAATTGATCCAGAATCATTCTTATAGATGAATTGAACCTATCTCTAAGGCATTGAAATGTTTCATCTACGAAATTGGACTGGTAACCATCGTGATTGAAAAAAAATGTCAAGAAATTTGTTATTGAAAACAAACTATCCATCGCCAACGACATCCCGTATTCCCAAGCGGTCACCCTTCCAAGTACTAACGGGACTCGACGTAACTTAACTTCTGGGAGCTGACGAGACCAGGTGCGTTCTACGTGATATGGCCGTTGACATTCAAAAATGAAAATTTACCCTCCCAGTCCCAATGGATGAATAGAAAATCACTTCAAAGTGACAGAAATGTTTGTTCATTGAATTTGGACTGGTAACCATCGCGAATAAAAAGCGCGATCAACTTTGAAAAACTCGCAATGAAATTCATCCAGAATCATTCCTATAGATGAATTGAACCTATCCCTATGTCATTGAAAGTTTTGATCTACGAATTTGGACTGGTAACCATCACGATTAATAACGCGATAAAATTTGACAAACTCTCAATGGAATTGATCCAGAATCATTCTTATAGATGAATTGAACCTATCTCTAAGGCATTGAAATGTTTCATCTACGAAATTGGACTGGTAACCATCGTGATTGAAAAAAAATGTCAAGAAATTTGTTATTGAAAACAAACTATTCATCGCCAACGACATCCCGTATTCCCAAGCGGTCACCCTTCCAAGTACTAACGGGACTCGACGTAACTTAACTTCTGGGAGCTGACGAGACCAGGTGCGTTCTACGTGATATGGCCGTTGACATTCAAAAATGAAAATTTACCCTCCCAGTCCCAATGGATGAATAGAAAATCACTTCAAAGTGACAGAAATGTTTGTTCATTGAATTTGGACTGGTAACCATCGCGAATAAAAAGCGCGATCAACTTTGAAAAACTCGCAATGAAATTCATCCAGAATCATTCCTATAGATGAATTGAACCTATCCCTATGTCATTGAAATTTTTGATCTACGAATTTGGACTGGTAACCATCACGATTAAAAAACGCGATAAAATTTGACAAACTCTCAATGGAATTGATCCAGAATCATTCTTATAGATGAATTGAACCTATCTCTAAGGCATTGAAATGTTTCATCTACGAAATTGGACTGGTAACCATCGTGATTGAAAAAAAATGTCAAGAAATTTGTTATTGAAAACAAACTATCCATCGCCAACGACATCCCGTATTCCCAAGCGGTCACCCTTCCAAGTACTAACGGGACTCGACGTAACTTAACTTCTGGGAGCTGACGAGACCAGGTGCGTTCTACGTGATATGGCCGTTGACATTCAAAAATGAAAATTTACCCTCCCAGTCCCAATGGATGAATAGAAAATCACTTCAAAGTGACAGAAATGTTTGTTCATTGAATTTGGACTGGTAACCATCGCGAATAAAAAGCGCGATCAACTTTGAAAAACTCGCAATGAAATTCATCCAGAATCATTCCTATAGATGAATTGAACCTATCCCTATGTCATTGAAATTTTTGATCTACGAATTTGGACTGGTAACCATCACGATTAAAAAACGCGATAAAATTTGACAAACTCTCAATGGAATTGATCCAGAATCATTCTTATAGATGAATTGAACCTATCTCTAAGGCATTGAAATGTTTCATCTACGAAATTGGACTGGTAACCATCGTTATTGAAAAAAAATTTCAAGAAATTTTTTATTGAAAACAAACTATTCATCGCCAACGACATCCCGTATTCCCAAGCGGTCACCCTTCCAAGTACTAACGGGACTCGACGTAACTTAACTTCTGGGAGCTGACGAGACCAGGTGCGTTCTACGTGATATGGCCGTTGACATTCAAAAATGAAAATTTACCCTCCCAGTCCCAATGGATGAATAGAAAATCACTTCAAAGTGACAGAAATGTTTGTTCTTTGAATTTGGACTGGTAACCATCACAAATAAAAAGCGCGATCAACTTTGAAAAACTCGCAATGAAATTCATCCAGAATCATTCCTATAGATGAATTGAACCTATCCCTATGTCATTGAAAGTTTTGATCTACGAATTTGGACTGGTAACCATCACGATTAATAACGCGATAAAATTTGACAAACTCTCAATGGAATTGATCCAGAATCATTCTTATAGATGAATTGAACCTATCTCTAAGGCATTGAAATGTTTCATCTACGAAATTGGACTGGTAACCATCGTGATTGAAAAAAAATGTCAAGAAATTTGTTATTGAAAACAAACTATTCATCGCCAACGACATCCCGTATTCCCAAGCGGTCACCCTTCCAAGTACTAACGGGACTCGACGTAACTTAACTTCTGGGAGCTGACGAGACCAGGTGCGTTCTACGTGATATGGCCGTTGACATTCAAAAATGAAAATTTACCCTCCCAGTCCCAATGGATGAATAGAAAATCACTTCAAAGTGACAGAAATGTTTGTTCATTGAATTTGGACTGGTAACCATCGCGAATAAAAAGCGCGATCAACTTTGAAAAACTCGCAATGAAATTCATCCAGAATCATTCCTATAGATGAATTGAACCTATCCCTATGTCATTGAAATTTTTGATCTACGAATTTGGACTGGTAACCATCACGATTAAAAAACGCGATAAAATTTGACAAACTCTCAATGGAATTGATCCAGAATCATTCTTATAGATGAATTGAACCTATCTCTAAGGCATTGAAATGTTTCATCTACGAAATTGGACTGGTAACCATCGTGATTGAAAAAAAATGTCAAGAAATTTGTTATTGAAAACAAACTATCCATCGCCAACGACATCCCGTATTCCCAAGCGGTCACCCTTCCAAGTACTAACGGGACTCGACGTAACTTAACTTCTGGGAGCTGACGAGACCAGGTGCGTTCTACGTGATATGGCCGTTGACATTCAAAAATGAAAATTTACCCTCCCAGTCCCAATGGATGAATAGAAAATCACTTCAAAGTGACAGAAATGTTTGTTCATTGAATTTGGACTGGTAACCATCGCGAATAAAAAGCGCGATCAACTTTGAAAAACTCGCAATGAAATTCATCCAGAATCATTCCTATAGATGAATTGAACCTATCCCTATGTCATTGAAATTTTTGATCTACGAATTTGGACTGGTAACCATCACGATTAAAAAACGCGATAAAATTTGACAAACTCTCAATGGAATTGATCCAGAATCATTCTTATAGATGAATTGAACCTATCTCTAAGGCATTGAAATGTTTCATCTACGAAATTGGACTGGTAACCATCGTTATTGAAAAAAAATTTCAAGAAATTTTTTATTGAAAACAAACTATTCATCGCCAACGACATCCCGTATTCCCAAGCGGTCACCCTTCCAAGTACTAACGGGACTCGACGTAACTTAACTTCTGGGAGCTGACGAGACCAGGTGCGTTCTACGTGATATGGCCGTTGACATTCAAAAATGAAAATTTACCCTCCCAGTCCCAATGGATGAATAGAAAATCACTTCAAAGTGACAGAAATGTTTGTTCTTTGAATTTGGACTGGTAACCATCACAAATAAAAAGCGCGATCAACTTTGAAAAACTCGCAATGAAATTCATCCAGAATCATTCCTATAGATGAATTGAACCTATCCCTATGTCATTGAAAGTTTTGATCTACGAATTTGGACTGGTAACCATCACGATTAATAACGCGATAAAATTTGACAAACTCTCAATGGAATTGATCCAGAATCATTCTTATAGATGAATTGAACCTATCTCTAAGGCATTGAAATGTTTCATCTACGAAATTGGACTGGTAACCATCGTGATTGAAAAAAAATGTCAAGAAATTTGTTATTGAAAACAAACTATCCATCGCCAACGACATCCCGTATTCCCAAGCGGTCACCCTTCCAAGTACTAACGGGACTCGACGT
Organism: Daphnia pulicaria; assembly: GCF_021234035.1. Lineage (NCBI taxonomy): Eukaryota > Metazoa > Arthropoda > Branchiopoda > Diplostraca > Daphniidae > Daphnia > Daphnia pulicaria. The sequence continues at coordinate 3,920,771 of NC_060915.1, forward strand.
AACTTAACTTCTGGGAGCTGACGAGACCAGGTGCGTTCTACGTGATATGGCCGTTGACATTCAAAAATGAAAATTTACCCTCCCAGTCCCAATGGATGAATAGAAAATCACTTCAAAGTGACAGAAATGTTTGTTCATTGAATTTGGACTGGTAACCATCGCGAATAAAAAGCGCGATCAACTTTGAAAAACTCGCAATGAAATTCATCCAGAATCATTCCTATAGATGAATTGAACCTATCCCTATGTCATTGAAATTTTTGATCTACGAATTTGGACTGGTAACCATCACGATTAAAAAACGCGATAAAATTTGACAAACTCTCAATGGAATTGATCCAGAATCATTCTTATAGATGAATTGAACCTATCTCTAAGGCATTGAAATGTTTCATCTACGAAATTGGACTGGTAACCATCGTTATTGAAAAAAAATTTCAAGAAATTTTTTATTGAAAACAAACTATTCATCGCCAACGACATCCCGTATTCCCAAGCGGTCACCCTTCCAAGTACTAACGGGACTCGACGTAACTTAACTTCTGGGAGCTGACGAGACCAGGTGCGTTCTACGTGATATGGCCGTTGACATTCAAAAATGAAAATTTACCCTCCCAGTCCCAATGGATGAATAGAAAATCACTTCAAAGTGACAGAAATGTTTGTTCTTTGAATTTGGACTGGTAACCATCACAAATAAAAAGCGCGATCAACTTTGAAAAACTCGCAATGAAATTCATCCAGAATCATTCCTATAGATGAATTGAACCTATCCCTATGTCATTGAAAGTTTTGATCTACGAATTTGGACTGGTAACCATCACGATTAATAACGCGATAAAATTTGACAAACTCTCAATGGAATTGATCCAGAATCATTCTTATAGATGAATTGAACCTATCTCTAAGGCATTGAAATGTTTCATCTACGAAATTGGACTGGTAACCATCGTGATTGAAAAAAAATGTCAAGAAATTTGTTATTGAAAACAAACTATTCATCGCCAACGACATCCCGTATTCCCAAGCGGTCACCCTTCCAAGTACTAACGGGACTCGACGTAACTTAACTTCTGGGAGCTGACGAGACCAGGTGCGTTCTACGTGATATGGCCGTTGACATTCAAAAATGAAAATTTACCCTCCCAGTCCCAATGGATGAATAGAAAATCACTTCAAAGTGACAGAAATGTTTGTTCATTGAATTTGGACTGGTAACCATCGCGAATAAAAAGCGCGATCAACTTTGAAAAACTCGCAATGAAATTCATCCAGAATCATTCCTATAGATGAATTGAACCTATCCCTATGTCATTGAAATTTTTGATCTACGAATTTGGACTGGTAACCATCACGATTAAAAAACGCGATAAAATTTGACAAACTCTCAATGGAATTGATCCAGAATCATTCTTATAGATGAATTGAACCTATCTCTAAGGCATTGAAATGTTTCATCTACGAAATTGGACTGGTAACCATCGTGATTGAAAAAAAATGTCAAGAAATTTGTTATTGAAAACAAACTATCCATCGCCAACGACATCCCGTATTCCCAAGCGGTCACCCTTCCAAGTACTAACGGGACTCGACGTAACTTAACTTCTGGGAGCTGACGAGACCAGGTGCGTTCTACGTGATATGGCCGTTGACATTCAAAAATGAAAATTTACCCTCCCAGTCCCAATGGATGAATAGAAAATCACTTCAAAGTGACAGAAATGTTTGTTCATTGAATTTGGACTGGTAACCATCGCGAATAAAAAGCGCGATCAACTTTGAAAAACTCGCAATGAAATTCATCCAGAATCATTCCTATAGATGAATTGAACCTATCCCTATGTCATTGAAATTTTTGATCTACGAATTTGGACTGGTAACCATCACGATTAAAAAACGCGATAAAATTTGACAAACTCTCAATGGAATTGATCCAGAATCATTCTTATAGATGAATTGAACCTATCTCTAAGGCATTGAAATGTTTCATCTACGAAATTGGACTGGTAACCATCGTTATTGAAAAAAAATTTCAAGAAATTTTTTATTGAAAACAAACTATTCATCGCCAACGACATCCCGTATTCCCAAGCGGTCACCCTTCCAAGTACTAACGGGACTCGACGTAACTTAACTTCTGGGAGCTGACGAGACCAGGTGCGTTCTACGTGATATGGCCGTTGACATTCAAAAATGAAAATTTACCCTCCCAGTCCCAATGGATGAATAGAAAATCACTTCAAAGTGACAGAAATGTTTGTTCTTTGAATTTGGACTGGTAACCATCACAAATAAAAAGCGCGATCAACTTTGAAAAACTCGCAATGAAATTCATCCAGAATCATTCCTATAGATGAATTGAACCTATCCCTATGTCATTGAAAGTTTTGATCTACGAATTTGGACTGGTAACCATCACGATTAATAACGCGATAAAATTTGACAAACTCTCAATGGAATTGATCCAGAATCATTCTTATAGATGAATTGAACCTATCTCTAAGGCATTGAAATGTTTCATCTACGAAATTGGACTGGTAACCATCGTGATTGAAAAAAAATGTCAAGAAATTTGTTATTGAAAACAAACTATTCATCGCCAACGACATCCCGTATTCCCAAGCGGTCACCCTTCCAAGTACTAACGGGACTCGACGTAACTTAACTTCTGGGAGCTGACGAGACCAGGTGCGTTCTACGTGATATGGCCGTTGACATTCAAAAATGAAAATTTACCCTCCCAGTCCCAATGGATGAATAGAAAATCACTTCAAAGTGACAGAAATGTTTGTTCATTGAATTTGGACTGGTAACCATCGCGAATAAAAAGCGCGATCAACTTTGAAAAACTCGCAATGAAATTCATCCAGAATCATTCCTATAGATGAATTGAACCTATCCCTATGTCATTGAAATTTTTGATCTACGAATTTGGACTGGTAACCATCACGATTAAAAAACGCGATAAAATTTGACAAACTCTCAATGGAATTGATCCAGAATCATTCTTATAGATGAATTGAACCTATCTCTAAGGCATTGAAATGTTTCATCTACGAAATTGGACTGGTAACCATCGTGATTGAAAAAAAATGTCAAGAAATTTGTTATTGAAAACAAACTATCCATCGCCAACGACATCCCGTATTCCCAAGCGGTCACCCTTCCAAGTACTAACGGGACTCGACGTAACTTAACTTCTGGGAGCTGACGAGACCAGGTGCGTTCTACGTGATATGGCCGTTGACATTCAAAAATGAAAATTTACCCTCCCAGTCCCAATGGATGAATAGAAAATCACTTCAAAGTGACAGAAATGTTTGTTCATTGAATTTGGACTGGTAACCATCGCGAATAAAAAGCGCGATCAACTTTGAAAAACTCGCAATGAAATTCATCCAGAATCATTCCTATAGATGAATTGAACCTATCCCTATGTCATTGAAATTTTTGATCTACGAATTTGGACTGGTAACCATCACGATTAAAAAACGCGATAAAATTTGACAAACTCTCAATGGAATTGATCCAGAATCATTCTTATAGATGAATTGAACCTATCTCTAAGGCATTGAAATGTTTCATCTACGAAATTGGACTGGTAACCATCGTTATTGAAAAAAAATTTCAAGAAATTTTTTATTGAAAACAAACTATTCATCGCCAACGACATCCCGTATTCCCAAGCGGTCACCCTTCCAAGTACTAACGGGACTCGACGTAACTTAACTTCTGGGAGCTGACGAGACCAGGTGCGTTCTACGTGATATGGCCGTTGACATTCAAAAATGAAAATTTACCCTCCCAGTCCCAATGGATGAATAGAAAATCACTTCAAAGTGACAGAAATGTTTGTTCTTTGAATTTGGACTGGTAACCATCACAAATAAAAAGCGCGATCAACTTTTCTTTTGAAAAACTCGCAATGAAATTCATCCAGAATCATTCCTATAGATGAATTGAACCTATCCCTATGTCATTGAAAGTTTTGATCTACGAATTTGGACTGGTAACCATCACGATTAATAACGCGATAAAATTTGACAAACTCTCAATGGAATTGATCCAGAATCATTCTTATAGATGAATTGAACCTATCTCTAAGGCATTGAAATGTTTCATCTACGAAATTGGACTGGTAACCATCGTGATTGAAAAAAAATGTCAAGAAATTTGTTATTGAAAACAAACTATTCATCGCCAACGACATCCCGTATTCCCAAGCGGTCACCCTTCCAAGTACTAACGGGACTCGACGTAACTTAACTTCTGGGAGCTGACGAGACCAGGTGCGTTCTACGTGATATGGCCGTTGACATTCAAAAATGAAAATTTACCCTCCCAGTCCCAATGGATGAATAGAAAATCACTTCAAAGTGACAGAAATGTTTGTTCATTGAATTTGGACTGGTAACCATCGCGAATAAAAAGCGCGATCAACTTTGAAAAACTCGCAATGAAATTCATCCAGAATCATTCCTATAGATGAATTGAACCTATCCCTATGTCATTGAAATTTTTGATCTACGAATTTGGACTGGTAACCATCACGATTAAAAAACGCGATAAAATTTGACAAACTCTCAATGGAATTGATCCAGAATCATTCTTATAGATGAATTGAACCTATCTCTAAGGCATTGAAATGTTTCATCTACGAAATTGGACTGGTAACCATCGTTATTGAAAAAAAATTTCAAGAAATTTTTTATTGAAAACAAACTATTCATCGCCAACGACATCCCGTATTCCCAAGCGGTCACCCTTCCAAGTACTAACGGGACTCGACGTAACTTAACTTCTGGGAGCTGACGAGACCAGGTGCGTTCTACGTGATATGGCCGTTGACATTCAAAAATGAAAATTTACCCTCCCAGTCCCAATGGATGAATAGAAAATCACTTCAAAGTGACAGAAATGTTTGTTCTTTGAATTTGGACTGGTAACCATCACAAATAAAAAGCGCGATCAACTTTGAAAAACTCGCAATGAAATTCATCCAGAATCATTCCTATAGATGAATTGAACCTATCCCTATGTCATTGAAAGTTTTGATCTACGAATTTGGACTGGTAACCATCACGATTAAAAAACGCGATAAAATTTGACAAACTCTCAATGGAATTGATCCAGAATCATTCTTATAGATGAATTGAACCTATCTCTAAGGCATTGAAATGTTTCATCTACGAAATTGGACTGGTAACCATCGTTATTGAAAAAAAATTTCAAGAAATTTTTTATTGAAAACAAACTATTCATCGCCAACGACATCCCGTATTCCCAAGCGGTCACCCTTCCAAGTACTAACGGGACTCGACGTAACTTAACTTCTGGGAGCTGACGAGACCAGGTGCGTTCTACGTGATATGGCCGTTGACATTCAAAAATGAAAATTTACCCTCCCAGTCCCAATGGATGAATAGAAAATCACTTCAAAGTGACAGAAATGTTTGTTCTTTGAATTTGGACTGGTAACCATCACAAATAAAAAGCGCGATCAACTTTTCTTTTGAAAAACTCGCAATGAAATTCATCCAGAATCATTCCTATAGATGAATTGAACCTATCCCTATGTCATTGAAAGTTTTGATCTACGAATTTGGACTGGTAACCATCACGATTAATAACGCGATAAAATTTGACAAACTCTCAATGGAATTGATCCAGAATCATTCTTATAGATGAATTGAACCTATCTCTAAGGCATTGAAATGTTTCATCTACGAAATTGGACTGGTAACCATCGTGATTGAAAAAAAATGTCAAGAAATTTGTTATTGAAAACAAACTATTCATCGCCAACGACATCCCGTATTCCCAAGCGGTCACCCTTCCAAGTACTAACGGGACTCGACGTAACTTAACTTCTGGGAGCTGACGAGACCAGGTGCGTTCTACGTGATATGGCCGTTGACATTCAAAAATGAAAATTTACCCTCCCAGTCCCAATGGATGAATAGAAAATCACTTCAAAGTGACAGAAATGTTTGTTCATTGAATTTGGACTGGTAACCATCGCGAATAAAAAGCGCGATCAACTTTGAAAAACTCGCAATGAAATTCATCCAGAATCATTCCTATAGATGAATTGAACCTATCCCTATGTCATTGAAATTTTTGATCTACGAATTTGGACTGGTAACCATCACGATTAAAAAACGCGATAAAATTTGACAAACTCTCAATGGAATTGATCCAGAATCATTCTTATAGATGAATTGAACCTATCTCTAAGGCATTGAAATGTTTCATCTACGAAATTGGACTGGTAACCATCGTTATTGAAAAAAAATTTCAAGAAATTTTTTATTGAAAACAAACTATTCATCGCCAACGACATCCCGTATTCCCAAGCGGTCACCCTTCCAAGTACTAACGGGACTCGACGTAACTTAACTTCTGGGAGCTGACGAGACCAGGTGCGTTCTACGTGATATGGCCGTTGACATTCAAAAATGAAAATTTACCCTCCCAGTCCCAATGGATGAATAGAAAATCACTTCAAAGTGACAGAAATGTTTGTTCATTGAATTTGGACTGGTAACCATCGCGAATAAAAAGCGCGATCAACTTTGAAAAACTCGCAATGAAATTCATCCAGAATCATTCCTATAGATGAATTGAACCTATCCCTATGTCATTGAAATTTTTGATCTACGAATTTGGACTGGTAACCATCACGATTAAAAAACGCGATAAAATTTGACAAACTCTCAATGGAATTGATCCAGAATCATTCTTATAGATGCATTGAACCTATCTCTAAGGCATTGAAATGTTTCATCTACGAAATTGGACTGGTAACCATCGTTATTGAAAAAAAATTTCAAGAAATTTGTTATTGAAAACAAACTATCCATCGCCAACGACATCCCGTATTCCCAAGCGGTCACCCTTCCAAGTACTAACGGGACTCGACGTAACTTAACTTCTGGGAGCTGACGAGACCAGGTGCGTTCTACGTGATATGGCCGTTGACATTCAAAAATGAAAATTTACCCTCCCAGTCCCAATGGATGAATAGAAAATCACTTCAAAGTGACAGAAATGTTTGTTCATTGAATTTGGACTGGTAACCATCGCGAATAAAAAGCGCGATCAACTTTGAAAAACTCGCAATGAAATTCATCCAGAATCATTCCTATAGATGAATTGAACCTATCCCTATGTCATTGAAATTTTTGATCTACGAATTTGGACTGGTAACCATCACGATTAAAAAACGCGATAAAATTTGACAAACTCTCAATGGAATTGATCCAGAATCATTCTTATAGATGAATTGAACCTATCTCTAAGGCATTGAAATGTTTCATCTACGAAATTGGACTGGTAACCATCGTTATTGAAAAAAAATTTCAAGAAATTTTTTATTGAAAACAAACTATTCATCGCCAACGACATCCCGTATTCCCAAGCGGTCACCCTTCCAAGTACTAACGGGACTCGACGTAACTTAACTTCTGGGAGCTGACGAGACCAGGTGCGTTCTACGTGATATGGCCGTTGACATTCAAAAATGAAAATTTACCCTCCCAGTCCCAATGGATGAATAGAAAATCACTTCAAAGTGACAGAAATGTTTGTTCTTTGAATTTGGACTGGTAACCATCACAAATAAAAAGCGCGATCAACTTTGAAAAACTCGCAATGAAATTCATCCAGAATCATTCCTATAGATGAATTGAACCTATCCCTATGTCATTGAAAGTTTTGATCTACGAATTTGGACTGGTAACCATCACGATTAAAAAACGCGATAAAATTTGACAAACTCTCAATGGAATTGATCCAGAATCATTCTTATAGATGAATTGAACCTATCTCTAAGGCATTGAAATGTTTCATCTACGAAATTGGACTGGTAACCATCGTTATTGAAAAAAAATTTCAAGAAATTTTTTATTGAAAACAAACTATTCATCGCCAACGACATCCCGTATTCCCAAGCGGTCACCCTTCCAAGTACTAACGGGACTCGACGTAACTTAACTTCTGGGAGCTGACGAGACCAGGTGCGTTCTACGTGATATGGCCGTTGACATTCAAAAATGAAAATTTACCCTCCCAGTCCCAATGGATGAATAGAAAATCACTTCAAAGTGACAGAAATGTTTGTTCTTTGAATTTGGACTGGTAACCATCACAAATAAAAAGCGCGATCAACTTTGAAAAACTCGCAATGAAATTCATCCAGAATCATTCCTATAGATGAATTGAACCTATCCCTATGTCATTGAAAGTTTTGATCTACGAATTTGGACTGGTAACCATCACGATTAATAACGCGATAAAATTTGACAAACTCTCAATGGAATTGATCCAGAATCATTCTTATAGATGAATTGAACCTATCTCTAAGGCATTGAAATGTTTCATCTACGAAATTGGACTGGTAACCATCGTGATTGAAAAAAAATGTCAAGAAATTTGTTATTGAAAACAAACTATCCATCGCCAACGACATCCCGTATTCCCAAGCGGTCACCCTTCCAAGTACTAACGGGACTCGACGTAACTTAACTTCTGGGAGCTGACGAGACCAGGTGCGTTCTACGTGATATGGCCGTTGACATTCAAAAATGAAAATTTACCCTCCCAGTCCCAATGGATGAATAGAAAATCACTTCAAAGTGACAGAAATGTTTGTTCATTGAATTTGGACTGGTAACCATCGCGAATAAAAAGCGCGATCAACTTTGAAAAACTCGCAATGAAATTCATCCAGAATCATTCCTATAGATGAATTGAACCTATCCCTATGTCATTGAAATTTTTGATCTACGAATTTGGACTGGTAACCATCACGATTAAAAAACGCGATAAAATTTGACAAACTCTCAATGGAATTGATCCAGAATCATTCTTATAGATGAATTGAACCTATCTCTAAGGCATTGAAATGTTTCATCTACGAAATTGGACTGGTAACCATCGTTATTGAAAAAAAATTTCAAGAAATTTTTTATTGAAAACAAACTATTCATCGCCAACGACATCCCGTATTCCCAAGCGGTCACCCTTCCAAGTACTAACGGGACTCGACGTAACTTAACTTCTGGGAGCTGACGAGACCAGGTGCGTTCTACGTGATATGGCCGTTGACATTCAAAAATGAAAATTTACCCTCCCAGTCCCAATGGATGAATAGAAAATCACTTCAAAGTGACAGAAATGTTTGTTCATTGAATTTGGACTGGTAACCATCGCGAATAAAAAGCGCGATCAACTTTGAAAAACTCGCAATGAAATTCATCCAGAATCATTCCTATAGATGAATTGAACCTATCCCTATGTCATTGAAATTTTTGATCTACGAATTTGGACTGGTAACCATCACGATTAATAACGCGATAAAATTTGACAAACTCTCAATGGAATTGATCCAGAATCATTCTTATAGATGAATTGAACCTATCTCTAAGGCATTGAAATGTTTCATCTACGAAATTGGACTGGTAACCATCGTGATTGAAAAAAAATGTCAAGAAATTTGTTATTGAAAACAAACTATCCATCGCCAACGACATCCCGTATTCCCAAGCGGTCACCCTTCCAAGTACTAACGGGACTCGACGTAACTTAACTTCTGGGAGCTGACGAGACCAGGTGCGTTCTACGTGATATGGCCGTTGACATTCAAAAATGAAAATTTACCCTCCCAGTCCCAATGGATGAATAGAAAATCACTTCAAAGTGACAGAAATGTTTGTTCATTGAATTTTGACTGGTAACCATCGCGAATAAAAAGCGCGATCAACTTTGAAAAACTCGCAATGAAATTCATCCAGAATCATTCCTATAGATGAATTGAACCTATCCCTATGTCATTGAAATTTTTGATCTACGAATTTGGACTGGTAACCATCACGATTAAAAAACGCGATAAAATTTGACAAACTCTCAATGGAATTGATCCAGAATCATTCTTATAGATGAATTGAACCTATCTCTAAGGCATTGAAATGTTTCATCTACGAAAATGGACTGGTAACCATCGTTATTGAAAAAAAATTTCAAGAAATTTTTTATTGAAAACAAACTATTCATCGCCAACGACATCCCGTATTCCCAAGCGGTCACCCTTCCAAGTACTAACGGGACTCGACGTAACTTAACTTCTGGGAGCTGACGAGACCAGGTGCGTTCTACGTGATATGGCCGTTGACATTCAAAAATGAAAATTTACCCTCCCAGTCCCAATGGATGAATAGAAAATCACTTCAAAGTGACAGAAATGTTTGTTCATTGAATTTGGACTGGTAACCATCGCGAATAAAAAGCGCGATCAACTTTGAAAAACTCGCAATGAAATTCATCCAGAATCATTCCTATAGATGAATTGAACCTATCCCTATGTCATTGAAATTTTTGATCTACGAATTTGGACTGGTAACCATCACGATTAATAACGCGATAAAATTTGACAAACTCTCAATGGAATTGATCCAGAATCATTCTTATAGATGAATTGAACCTATCTCTAAGGCATTGAAATGTTTCATCTACGAAATTGGACTGGTAACCATCGTTATTGAAAAAAAATTTCAAGAAATTTTTTATTGAAAACAAACTATTCATCGCCAACGACATCCCGTATTCCCAAGCGGTCACCCTTCCAAGTACTAACGGGACTCGACGTAACTTAACTTCTGGGAGCTGACGAGACCAGGTGCGTTCTACGTGATATGGCCGTTGACATTCAAAAATGAAAATTTACCCTCCCAGTCCCAATGGATGAATAGAAAATCACTTCAAAGTGACAGAAATGTTTGTTCATTGAATTTGGACTGGTAACCATCGCGAATAAAAAGCGCGATCAACTTTGAAAAACTCGCAATGAAATTCATCCAGAATCATTCCTATAGATGAATTGAACCTATCCCTATGTCATTGAAATTTTTGATCTACGAATTTGGACTGGTAACCATCACGATTAATAACGCGATAAAATTTGACAAACTCTCAATGGAATTGATCCAGAATCATTCTTATAGATGAATTGAACCTATCTCTAAGGCATTGAAATGTTTCATCTACGAAATTGGACTGGTAACCATCGTGATTGAAAAAAAATGTCAAGAAATTTGTTATTGAAAACAAACTATCCATCGCCAACGACATCCCGTATTCCCAAGCGGTCACCCTTCCAAGTACTAACGGGACTCGACGTAACTTAACTTCTGGGAGCTGACGAGACCAGGTGCGTTCTACGTGATATGGCCGTTGACATTCAAAAATGAAAATTTACCCTCCCAGTCCCAATGGATGAATAGAAAATCACTTCAAAGTGACAGAAATGTTTGTTCATTGAATTTTGACTGGTAACCATCGCGAATAAAAAGCGCGATCAACTTTGAAAAACTCGCAATGAAATTCATCCAGAATCATTCCTATAGATGAATTGAACCTATCCCTATGTCATTGAAATTTTTGATCTACGAATTTGGACTGGTAACCATCACGATTAAAAAACGCGATAAAATTTGACAAACTCTCAATGGAATTGATCCAGAATCATTCTTATAGATGAATTGAACCTATCTCTAAGGCATTGAAATGTTTCATCTACGAAAATGGACTGGTAACCATCGTTATTGAAAAAAAATTTCAAGAAATTTTTTATTGAAAACAAACTATTCATCGCCAACGACATCCCGTATTCCCAAGCGGTCACCCTTCCAAGTACTAACGGGACTCGACGTAACTTAACTTCTGGGAGCTGACGAGACCAGGTGCGTTCTACGTGATATGGCCGTTGACATTCAAAAATGAAAATTTACCCTCCCAGTCCCAATGGATGAATAGAAAATCACTTCAAAGTGACAGAAATGTTTGTTCATTGAATTTGGACTGGTAACCATCGCGAATAAAAAGCGCGATCAACTTTGAAAAACTCGCAATGAAATTCATCCAGAATCATTCCTATAGATGAATTGAACCTATCCCTATGTCATTGAAATTTTTGATCTACGAATTTGGACTGGTAACCATCACGATTAATAACGCGATAAAATTTGACAAACTCTCAATGGAATTGATCCAGAATCATTCTTATAGATGAATTGAACCTATCTCTAAGGCATTGAAATGTTTCATCTACGAAATTGGACTGGTAACCATCGTGATTGAAAAAAAATGTCAAGAAATTTGTTATTGAAAACAAACTATCCATCGCCAACGACATCCCGTATTCCCAAGCGGTCACCCTTCCAAGTACTAACGGGACTCGACGTAACTTAACTTCTGGGAGCTGACGAGACCAGGTGCGTTCTACGTGATATGGCCGTTGACATTCAAAAATGAAAATTTACCCTCCCAGTCCCAATGGATGAATAGAAAATCACTTCAAAGTGACAGAAATGTTTGTTCATTGAATTTGGACTGGTAACCATCGCGAATAAAAAGCGCGATCAACTTTGAAAAACTCGCAATGAAATTCATCCAGAATCATTCCTATAGATGAATTGAACCTATCCCTATGTCATTGAAATTTTTGATCTACGAATTTGGACTGGTAACCATCACGATTAAAAAACGCGATAAAATTTGACAAACTCTCAATGGAATTGATCCAGAATCATTCTTATAGATGAATTGAACCTATCTCTAAGGCATTGAAATGTTTCATCTACGAAATTGGACTGGTAACCATCGTTATTGAAAAAAAATTTCAAGAAATTTTTTATTGAAAACAAACTATTCATCGCCAACGACATCCCGTATTCCCAAGCGGTCACCCTTCCAAGTACTAACGGGACTCGACGTAACTTAACTTCTGGGAGCTGACGAGACCAGGTGCGTTCTACGTGATATGGCCGTTGACATTCAAAAATGAAAATTTACCCTCCCAGTCCCAATGGATGAATAGAAAATCACTTCAAAGTGACAGAAATGTTTGTTCATTGAATTTTGACTGGTAACCATCGCGAATAAAAAGCGCGATCAACTTTGAAAAACTCGCAATGAAATTCATCCAGAATCATTCCTATAGATGAATTGAACCTATCCCTATGTCATTGAAATTTTTGATCTACGAATTTGGACTGGTAACCATCACGATTAATAACGCGATAAAATTTGACAAACTCTCAATGGAATTGATCCAGAATCATTCTTATAGATGAATTGAACCTATCTCTAAGGCATTGAAATGTTTCATCTACGAAATTGGACTGGTAACCATCGTGATTGAAAAAAAATGTCAAGAAATTTGTTATTGAAAACAAACTATCCATCGCCAACGACATCCCGTATTCCCAAGCGGTCACCCTTCCAAGTACTAACGGGACTCGACGTAACTTAACTTCTGGGAGCTGACGAGACCAGGTGCGTTCTACGTGATATGGCCGTTGACATTCAAAAATGAAAATTTACCCTCCCAGTCCCAATGGATGAATAGAAAATCACTTCAAAGTGACAGAAATGTTTGTTCATTGAATTTGGACTGGTAACCATCGCGAATAAAAAGCGCGATCAACTTTGAAAAACTCGCAATGAAATTCATCCAGAATCATTCCTATAGATGAATTGAACCTATCTCTAAGGCATTGAAATGTTTCATCTACGAAAATGGACTGGTAACCATCGTTATTGAAAAAAAATTTCAAGAAATTTTTTATTGAAAACAAACTATTCATCGCCAACGACATCCCGTATTCCCAAGCGGTCACCCTTCCAAGTACTAACGGGACTCGACGTAACTTAACTTCTGGGAGCTGACGAGACCAGGTGCGTTCTACGTGATATGGCCGTTGACATTCAAAAATGAAAATTTACCCTCCCAGTCCCAATGGATGAATAGAAAATCACTTCAAAGTGACAGAAATGTTTGTTCATTGAATTTGGACTGGTAACCATCGCGAGTAAAAACCGCGATCAACTTTGAAAAACTCGCAATGAAATTCATCCAGAATCATTCCTATAGATGAATTGAACCTATCCCTATGTCATTGAAATTTTTGATCTACGAATTTGGACTGGTAACCATCACGATTAAAAAACGCGATAAAATTTGACAAACTCTCAATGGAATTGATCCAGAATCATTCTTATAGATGAATTGAACCTATCTCTAAGGCATTGAAATGTTTCATCTACGAAATTGGACTGGTAACCATCGTGATTGAAAAAAAATGTCAAGAAATTTGTTATTGAAAACAAACTATCCATCGCCAACGACATCCCGTATTCCCAAGCGGTCACCCTTCCAAGTACTAACGGGACTCGACGTAACTTAACTTCTGGGAGCTGACGAGACCAGGTGCGTTCTACGTGGTATGGCCGTTGACATTCAAAAATGAAAATTTACCCTCCCAGTCCCAATGGATGAATAGAAAATCACTTCAAAGTGACAGAAATGTTTGTTCATTGAATTTTGACTGGTAACCATCGCGAGTAAAAACCGCGATCAACTTTGAAAAACTCGCAATGAAATTCATCCAGAATCATTCCTATAGATGAATTGAACCTATCCCTATGTCATTGAAATTTTTGATCTACGAATTTGGACTGGTAACCATCACGATTAAAAAACGCGATAAAATTTGACAAACTCTCAATGGAATTGATCCAGAATCATTCTTATAGATGAATTGAACCTATCTCTAAGGCATTGAAATGTTTCATCTACGAAATTGGACTGGTAACCATCGTGATTGAAAAAAAATGTCAAGAAATTTGTTATTGAAAACAAACTATCCATCGCCAACGACATCCCGTATTCCCAAGCGGTCACCCTTCCAAGTACTAACGGGACTCGACGTAACTTAACTTCTGGGAGCTGACGAGACCAGGTGCGTTCTACGTGATATGGCCGTTGACATTCAAAAATGAAAATTTACCCTCCCAGTCCCAATGGATGAATAGAAAATCACTTCAAAGTGACAGAAATGTTTGTTCATTGAATTTGGACTGGTAACCATCGCGAGTAAAAACCGCGATCAACTTTGAAAAACTCGCAATGAAATTCATCCAGAATCATTCCTATAGATGAATTGAACCTATCCCTATGTCATTGAAATTTTTGATCTACGAATTTGGACTGGTAACCATCACGATTAAAAAACGCGATAAAATTTGACAAACTCTCAATGGAATTGATCCAGAATCATTCTTATAGATGAATTGAACCTATCTCTAAGGCATTGAAATGTTTCATCTACGAAATTGGACTGGTAACCATCGTGATTGAAAAAAAATGTCAAGAAATTTGTTATTGAAAACAAACTATCCATCGCCAACGACATCCCGTATTCCCAAGCGGTCACCCTTCCAAGTACTAACGGGACTCGACGTAACTTAACTTCTGGGAGCTGACGAGACCAGGTGCGTTCTACGTGGTATGGCCGTTGACATTCAAAAATGAAAATTTACCCTCCCAGTCCCAATGGATGAATAGAAAATCACTTCAAAGTGACAGAAATGTTTGTTCATTGAATTTTGACTGGTAACCATCGCGAGTAAAAACCGCGATCAACTTTGAAAAACTCGCAATGAAATTCATCCAGAATCATTCCTATAGATGAATTGAACCTATCCCTATGTCATTGAAATTTTTGATCTACGAATTTGGACTGGTAACCATCACGATTAAAAAACGCGATAAAATTTGACAAACTCTCAATGGAATTGATCCAGAATCATTCTTATAGATGAATTGAACCTATCTCTAAGGCATTGAAATGTTTCATCTACGAAATTGGACTGGTAACCATCGTGATTGAAAAAAAATGTCAAGAAATTTGTTATTGAAAACAAACTATCCATCGCCAACGACATCCCGTATTCCCAAGCGGTCACCCTTCCAAGTACTAACGGGACTCGACGTAACTTAACTTCTGGGAGCTGACGAGACCAGGTGCGTTCTACGTGGTATGGCCGTTGACATTCAAAAATGAAAATTTACCCTCCCAGTCCCAATGGATGAATAGAAAATCACTTCAAAGTGACAGAAATGTTTGTTCATTGAATTTTGACTGGTAACCATCGCGAGTAAAAACCGCGATCAACTTTGAAAAACTCGCAATGAAATTCATCCAGAATCATTCCTATAGATGAATTGAACCTATCCCTATGTCATTGAAATTTTTGATCTACGAATTTGGACTGGTAACCATCACGATTAAAAAACGCGATAAAATTTGACAAACTCTCAATGGAATTGATCCAGAATCATTCTTATAGATGAATTGAACCTATCTCTAAGGCATTGAAATGTTTCATCTACGAAATTGGACTGGTAACCATCGTGATTGAAAAACGCGATAAAATTTGACAAACTCTCAATGGAATTGATCCAGAATCATTCTTATAGATGAATTGAACCTATCTCTAAGGCATTGAAATGTTTCATCTACGAAATTGGACTGGTAACCATCGTGATTGAAAAAAAATTTCAAGAAATTTGTTATTGAAAACAAACTATCCATCGCCAACGACATCCCGTATTCCCAAGCGGTCACCCTTCCAAGTACTAACGGGACTCGACGTTACTTAACTTCTGGGAGCTGACGAGACCAGGTGCGTTCTACGTGATATGGCCGTTGACATTCAAAAATGAAAAATTACCCTCCCAGTCCCAATGGATGAATAGAAAATCACTTCAAAGTGACAGAAATGTTTGTTCATTGAATTTTGACTGGTAACCATCGCGAATAAAAAGCGCGATCAACTTTGAAAATCTCGCAATGAAATTCATCCAGAATCATTCCTATAGATGAATTGAACCTATCCCTATGTCATTGAAATTTTTGATCTACGAATTTGGACTGGTAACCATTGCGATTAAAAAACGCGATAAAATTTGACAAACTCTCAATGGAATTGATCCAGAATCATTCTTATAGATGAATTGAACCTATCTCTAAGGCATTGAAATGTTTCATCTACGAAATTGGACTGGTAACCATCGTTATTGAAAAAAAATTTCAAGAAATTTTTTATTGAAAACAAACTATTCATCGCCAACGACATCCCGTATTCCCAAGCGGTCACCCTTCCAAGTACTAACGGGACTCGACGTAACTTAACTTCTGGGAGCTGACGAGACCAGGTGCGTTCTACGTGATATGGCCGTTGACATTCAAAAATGAAAATTTACCCTCCCAGTCCCAATGGATGAATAGAAAATCACTTCAAAGTGACAGAAATGTTTGTTCATTGAATTTGGACTGGTAACCATCGCAAATAAAAAGCGCGATCAACTTTGAAAAACTCTTAATGAAATTCATCCAGAATCATTCCTATAGATGAATTGAACCTAGCCCTATGTCATTGAAATTTTTGAACTACGAATTTGGACTGGTAACCATCACGATTAAAAAACGCGATAAAATTTGACAAACTCTCAATGGAATTGATCCAGAATCATTCTTATAGATGAATTGAACCTATCTCTAAGGCATTGAAATGTTTCATCTACGAAATTGGACTGGTAACCATCGTGATTGAAAAAAAATGTCAAGACATTTGTTATTGAAAACAAACTATCCATCGCCAACGACATCCCGTATTCCCAAGCGGTCACCCTTCCAAGTACTAACGGGACTCGACGTAACTTAACTTCTGGGAGCTGACGAGACCAGGTGCGTTCTACGTGATATGGCCGTTGACATTCAAAAATGAAAATTTACCCTCCCAGTCCCAATGGATGAATAGAAAATCACTTCAAAGTGACAGAAATGTTTGTTCATTGAATTTGGACTGGTAACCATCGCAAATAAAAAGCGCGATCAACTTTGAAAAACTCTTAATGAAATTCATCCAGAATCATTCCTATAGATGAATTGAACCTAGCCCTATGTCATTGAAATTTTTGAACTACGAATTTGGACTGGTAACCATTGCGATTAAAAAACGCGATAAAATTTGACAAAATCTCAATGGAATTGATCCAGAATCATTCTTATAGATGAATTGAACCTATCTCTAAGGCATTGAAATGTTTCATCTACGAAATTGGACTGGTAACCATCGTGATTGAAAAAAAATGTCAAGAAATTTGTTATTGAAAACAAACTATCCATCGCCAACGACATCCCGTATTCCCAAGCGGTCACCCTTCCAAGTACTAACGGGACTCGACGTAACTTAACTTCTGGGAGCTGACGAGACCAGTTGCGTTCTACGTGATATGGCCGTTGACATTCAAAAATGAAAATTTACCCTCCCAGTCCCAATGGATGAATAGAAAATCACTTCAAAGTGACAGAAATGTTTGTTCATTGAATTTGGACTGGTAACCATCGCAAATAAAAAGCGCGATCAACTTTGAAAAACTCGCAATGAAATTCATCCAGAATCATTCCTATAGATGAATTGAACCTATCCCTATGTCATTGAAATTTTTGATCTACGAATTTGGACTGGTAACCATCACGATTAAAAAACGCGATAAAATTTGACAAACTCTCAATGGAATTGATCCAGAATCATTCTTATAGATGAATTGAACCTATCTCTAAGGCATTGAAATGTTTCATCTACGAAATTGGACTGGTAACCATCGTGATTGAAAAAAAATGTCAAGAAATTTGTTATTGAAAACAAACTATCCATCGCCAACGACATCCCGTATTCCCAAGCGGTCACCCTTCCAAGTACTAACGGGACTCGACGTAACTTAACTTCTGGGAGCTGACGAGACCAGGTGCGTTCTACGTGATATGGCCGTTGACATTCAAAAATGAAAATTTACCCTCCCAGTCCCAATGGATGAATAGAAAATCACTTCAAAGTGACAGAAATGTTTGTTCATTGAATTTTGACTGGTAACCATCGCGAATAAAAAGCGCGATCAACTTTGAAAATCTCGCAATGAAATTCATCCAGAATCATTCCTATAGATGAATTGAACCTATCCCTATGTCATTGAAATTTTTGATCAACGAATTTGGACTGGTAACCATCACGATTAAAAAACGCGATAAAATTTGACAAACTCTCAATGGAATTGATCCAGAATCATTCTTATAGATGAATTGAACCTATCTCTAAGGCATTGAAATGTTTCATCTACGAAATTGGACTGGTAACCATCGTGATTGAAAAAAAATGTCAAGAAATTTGTTATTGAAAACAAACTATCCATCGCCAACGACATCCCGTATTCCCAAGCGGTCACCCTTCCAAGTACTAACGGGACTCGACGTAACTTAACTTCTGGGAGCTGACGAGACCAGGTGCGTTCTACGTGATATGGCCGTTGACATTCAAAAATGAAAATTTACCCTCCCAGTCCCAATGGATGAATAGAAAATCACTTCAAAGTGACAGAAATGTTTGTTCATTGAATTTGGACTGGTAACCATCGCGAATAAAAAGCGCGATCAACTTTGAAAAACTCGCAATGAAATTCATCCAGAATCATTCCTATAGATGAATTGAACCTATCCCTATGTCATTGAAATTTTTGATCTACGAATTTGGACTGGTAACCATCACGATTAAAAAACGCGATAAAATTTGACAAACTCTCAATGGAATTGATCCAGAATCATTCTTATAGATGAATTGAACCTATCTCTAAGGCATTGAAATGTTTCATCTACGAAATTGGACTGGTAACCATCGTGATTGAAAAAAAATGTCAAGACATTTGTTATTGAAAACAAACTATCCATCGCCAACGACATCCCGTATTCCCAAGCGGTCACCCTTCCAAGTACTAACGGGACTCGACGTAACTTAACTTCTGGGAGCTGACGAGACCAGGTGCGTTCTACGTGATATGGCCGTTGACATTCAAAAATGAAAATTTACCCTCCCAGTCCCAATGGATGAATAGAAAATCACTTCAAAGTGACAGAAATGTTTGTTCATTGAATTTGGACTGGTAACCATCGCGAATAAAAAGCGCGATCAACTTTGAAAAACTCGCAATGAAATTCATCCAGAATCATTCCTATAGATGAATTGAACCTATCCCTATGTCATTGAAATTTTTGATCTACGAATTTGGACTGGTAACCATCACGATTAAAAAACGCGATAAAATTTGACAAACTCTCAATGGAATTGATCCAGAATCATTCTTATAGATGAATTGAACCTATCTCTAAGGCATTGAAATGTTTCATCTACGAAATTGGACTGGTAACCATCGTGATTGAAAAAAAATGTCAAGAAATTTGTTATTGAAAACAAACTATCCATCGCCAACGACATCCCGTATTCCCAAGCGGTCACCCTTCCAAGTACTAACGGGACTCGACGTAACTTAACTTCTGGGAGCTGACGAGACCAGGTGCGTTCTACGTGATATGGCCGTTGACATTCAAAAATGAAAATTTACCCTCCCAGTCCCAATGGATGAATAGAAAATCACTTCAAAGTGACAGAAATGTTTGTTCATTGAATTTGGACTGGTAACCATCGCGAATAAAAAGCGCGATCAACTTTGAAAAACTCGCAATGAAATTCATCCAGAATCATTCCTATAGATGAATTGAACCTATCCCTATGTCATTGAAATTTTTGATCTACGAATTTGGACTGGTAACCATCACGATTAAAAAACGCGATAAAATTTGACAAACTCTCAATGGAATTGATCCAGAATCATTCTTATAGATGAATTGAACCTATCTCTAAGGCATTGAAATGTTTCATCTACGAAATTGGACTGGTAACCATCGTGATTGAAAAAAAATGTCAAGACATTTGTTATTGAAAACAAACTATCCATCGCCAACGACATCCCGTATTCCCAAGCGGCCACCCTTCCAAGCACTAACGGGACTCGACGTAACTTAACTTCTGGGAGCTGACGAGACCAGGTGCGTTCTACGTGATATGGCCGTTGACATTCAAAAATGAAAATTTACCCTCCCAGTCCCAATGGATGAATAGAAAATCACTTCAAAGTGACAGAAATGTTTGTTCATTGAATTTGGACTGGTAACCATCGCGAATAAAAAGCGCGATCAACTTTGAAAAACTCGCAATGAAATTCATCCAGAATCATTCCTATAGATGAATTGAACCTATCCCTATGTCATTGAAATTTTTGATCTACGAATTTGGACTGATAACCATCACGATTAAAAAACGCGATAAAATTTGACAAACTCTCAATGGAATTGATCCAGAATCATTCTTATAGATGAATTGAACCTATCTCTAAGGCATTGAAATGTTTCATCTACGAAATTGGACTGGTAACCATCGTGATTGAAAAAAAATGTCAAGACATTTGTTATTGAAAACAAACTATCTATCGCCAACGACATCCCGTATTCCCAAGCGGTCACCCTTCCAAGTACTAACGGGACTCGACGTAACTTAACTTCTGGGAGCTGACGAGACCAGGTGCGTTCTACGTGATATGGCCGTTGACATTCAAAAATGAAAATTTACCCTCCCAGTCCCAATGGATGAATAGAAAATCACTTCAAAGTGACAGAAATGTTTGTTCATTGAATTTGGACTGGTAACCATCGCGAATAAAAAGCGCGATCAACTTTGAAAAACTCGCAATGAAATTCATCCAGAATCATTCCTATAGATGAATTGAACCTATCCCTATGTCATTGAAATTTTTGATCTACGAATTTGGACTGGTAACCATCACGATTAATAACGCGATAAAATTTGACAAACTCTCAATGGAATTGATCCAGAATCATTCTTATAGATGAATTGAACCTATCTCTAAGGCATTGAAATGTTTCATCTACGAAATTGGACTGGTAACCATCGTGATTGAAAAAAAATGTCAAGAAATTTGTTATTGAAAACAAACTATCCATCGCCAACGACATCCCGTATTCCCAAGCGGTCACCCTTCCAAGTACTAACGGGACTCGACGTAACTTAACTTCTGGGAGCTGACGAGACCAGGTGCGTTCTACGTGATATGGCCGTTGACATTCAAAAATGAAAATTTACCCTCCCAGTCCCAATGGATGAATAGAAAATCACTTCAAAGTGACAGAAATGTTTGTTCATTGAATTTTGACTGGTAACCTTCGCGAATAAAAAGCGCGATCAACTTTGAAAATCTCGCAATGAAATTCATCCAGAATCATTCCTATAGATGAATTGAACCTATCCCTATGTCATTGAAATTTTTGATCTACGAATTTGGACTGGTAACCATCACGATTAATAACGCGATAAAATTTGACAAACTCTCAATGGAATTGATCCAGAATCATTCTTATAGATGAATTGAACCTATCTCTAAGGCATTGAAATGTTTCATCTACGAAATTGGACTGGTAACCATCGTGATTGAAAAAAAATGTCAAGAAATTTGTTATTGAAAACAAACTATCCATCGCCAACGACATCCCGTATTCCCAAGCGGTCACCCTTCCAAGTACTAACGGAACTCGACGTAACTTAACTTCTGGGAGCTGACGAGACCAGGTGCGTTCTACGTGATATGGCCGTTGACATTCAAAAATGAAAATTTACCCTCCCAGTCCCAATGGATGAATAGAAAATCACTTCAAAGTGACAGAAATGTTTGTTCATTGAATTTTGACTGGTAACCATCGCGAATAAAAAGCGCGATCAACTTTGAAAAACTCGCAATGAAATTCATCCAGAATCATTCCTATAGATGAATTGAACCTATCCCTATGTCATTGAAATTTTTGATCTACGAATTTGGACTGGTAACCATCACGATTAATAACGCGATAAAATTTGACAAACTCTCAATGGAATTGATCCAGAATCATTCTTATAGATGAATTGAACCTATCTCTAAGGCATTGAAATGTTTCATCTACGAAATTGGACTGGTAACCATCGTGATTGAAAAAAAATGTCAAGACATTTGTTATTGAAAACAAACTATCCATCGCCAACGACATCCCGTATTCCCAAGCGGTCACCCTTCCAAGTACTAACGGGACTCGACGTAACTTAACTTCTGGGAGCTGACGAGACCAGGTGCGTTCTACGTGATATGGCCGTTGACATTCAAAAATGAAAATTTACCCTCCCAGTCCCAATGGATGAATAGAAAATCACTTCAAAGTGACAGAAATGTTTGTTCATTGAATTTGGACTGGTAACCATCGCGAATAAAAAGCGCGATCAACTTTGAAAAACTCGCAATGAAATTCATCCAGAATCATTCCTATAGATGAATTGAACCTATCCCTATGTCATTGAAATTTTTGATCTACGAATTTGGACTGGTAACCATCACGATTAAAAAACGCGATAAAATTTGACAAACTCTCAATGGAATTGATCCAGAATCATTCTTATAGATGAATTGAACCTATCTCTAAGGCATTGAAATGTTTCATCTACGAAATTGGACTGGTAACCATCGTGATTGAAAAAAAATGTCAAGACATTTGTTATTGAAAACAAACTATCCATCGCCAACGACATCCCGTATTCCCAAGCGGTCACCCTTCCAAGTACTAACGGGACTCGACGTAACTTAACTTCTGGGAGCTGACGAGACCAGGTGCGTTCTACGTGATATGGCCGTTGACATTCAAAAATGAAAATTTACCCTCCCAGTCCCAATGGATGAATAGAAAATCACTTCAAAGTGACAGAAATGTTTGTTCATTGAATTTGGACTGGTAACCATCGCGAATAAAAAGCGCGATCAACTTTGAAAAACTCGCAATGAAATTCATCCAGAATCATTCCTATAGATGAATTGAACCTATCCCTATGTCATTGAAATTTTTGATCTACGAATTTGGACTGGTAACCATCACGATTAAAAAACGCGATAAAATTTGACAAACTCTCAATGGAATTGATCCAGAATCATTCTTATAGATGAATTGAACCTATCTCTAAGGCATTGAAATGTTTCATCTACGAAATTGGACTGGTAACCATCGTGATTGAAAAAAAATGTCAAGACATTTGTTATTGAAAACAAACTATCTATCGCCAACGACATCCCGTATTCCCAAGCGGTCACCCTTCCAAGTACTAACGGGACTCGACGTAACTTAACTTCTGGGAGCTGACGAGACCAGGTGCGTTCTACGTGATATGGCCGTTGACATTCAAAAATGAAAATTTACCCTCCCAGTCCCAATGGATGAATAGAAAATCACTTCAAAGTGACAGAAATGTTTGTTCATTGAATTTGGACTGGTAACCATCGCGAATAAAAAGCGCGATCAACTTTGAAAAACTCGCAATGAAATTCATCCAGAATCATTCCTATAGATGAATTGAACCTATCCCTATGTCATTGAAATTTTTGATCTACGAATTTGGACTGGTAACCATCACGATTAAAAAACGCGATAAAATTTGACAAACTCTCAATGGAATTGATCCAGAATCATTCTTATAGATGAATTGAACCTATCTCTAAGGCATTGAAATGTTTCATCTACGAAATTGGACTGGTAACCATCGTGATTGAAAAAAAATGTCAAGACATTTGTTATTGAAAACAAACTATCCATCGCCAACGACATCCCGTATTCCCAAGCGGTCACCCTTCCAAGTACTAACGGGACTCGACGTAACTTAACTTCTGGGAGCTGACGAGACCAGGTGCGTTCTACGTGATATGGCCGTTGACATTCAAAAATGAAAATTTACCCTCCCAGTCCCAATGGATGAATAGAAAATCACTTCAAAGTGACAGAAATGTTTGTTCATTGAATTTGGACTGGTAACCATCGCGAATAAAAAGCGCGATCAACTTTGAAAAACTCGCAATGAAATTCATCCAGAATCATTCCTATAGATGAATTGAACCTATCCCTATGTCATTGAAATTTTTGATCTACGAATTTGGACTGGTAACCATCACGATTAAAAAACGCGATAAAATTTGACAAACTCTCAATGGAATTGATCCAGAATCATTCTTATAGATGAATTGAACCTATCTCTAAGGCATTGAAATGTTTCATCTACGAAATTGGACTGGTAACCATCGTGATTGAAAAAAAATGTCAAGACATTTGTTATTGAAAACAAACTATCTATCGCCAACGACATCCCGTATTCCCAAGCGGTCACCCTTCCAAGTACTAACGGGACTCGACGTAACTTAACTTCTGGGAGCTGACGAGACCAGGTGCGTTCTACGTGATATGGCCGTTGACATTCAAAAATGAAAATTTACCCTCCCAGTCCCAATGGATGAATAGAAAATCACTTCAAAGTGACAGAAATGTTTGTTCATTGAATTTGGACTGGTAACCATCGCGAATAAAAAGCGCGATCAACTTTGAAAAACTCGCAATGAAATTCATCCAGAATCATTCCTATAGATGAATTGAACCTATCCCTATGTCATTGAAATTTTTGATCTACGAATTTGGACTGGTAACCATCACGATTAAAAAACGCGATAAAATTTGACAAACTCTCAATGGAATTGATCCAGAATCATTCTTATAGATGAATTGAACCTATCTCTAAGGCATTGAAATGTTTCATCTACGAAATTGGACTGGTAACCATCGTGATTGAAAAAAAATGTCAAGACATTTGTTATTGAAAACAAACTATCCATCGCCAACGACATCCCGTATTCCCAAGCGGTCACCCTTCCAAGTACTAACGGGACTCGACGTAACTTAACTTCTGGGAGCTGACGAGACCAGGTGCGTTCTACGTGATATGGCCGTTGACATTCAAAAATGAAAATTTACCCTCCCAGTCCCAATGGATGAATAGAAAATCACTTCAAAGTGACAGAAATGTTTGTTCTTTGAATTTGGACTGGTAACCATCGCAAATAAAAAGCGCGATCAACTTTGAAAAACTCGCAATGAAATTCATCCAGAATCATTCCTATAGATGAATTGAACCTATCCCTATGTCATTGAAATTTTTGATCTACGAATTTGGACTGGTAACCATCACGATTAATAACGCGATAAAATTTGACAAACTCTCAATGGAATTGATCCAGAATCATTCTTATAGATGAATTGAACCTATCTCTAAGGCATTGAAATGTTTCATCTACGAAATTGGACTGGTAACCATCGTGATTGAAAAAAAATGTAAAGAAATTTGTTATTGAAAACAAACTATCCATCGCCAACGACATCCCGTATTCCCAAGCGGTCACCCTTCCAAGTACTAACGGAACTCGACGTAACTTAACTTCTGGGAGCTGACGAGACCAGGTGCGTTCTACGTGATATGGCCGTTGACATTCAAAAATGAAAATTTACCCTCCCAGTCCCAATGGATGAATAGAAAATCACTTCAAAGTGACAGAAATGTTTGTTCATTGAATTTTGACTGGTAACCATCGCGAATAAAAAGCGCGATCAACTTTGAAAAACTCGCAATGAAATTCATCCAGAATCATTCCTATAGATGAATTGAACCTATCCCTATGTCATTGAAATTTTTGATCTACGAATTTGGACTGGTAACCATCACGATTAATAACGCGATAAAATTTGACAAACTCTCAATGGAATTGATCCAGAATCATTCTTATAGATGAATTGAACCTATCTCTAAGGCATTGAAATGTTTCATCTACGAAATTGGACTGGTAACCATCGTGATTGAAAAAAAATGTCAAGAAATTTGTTATTGAAAACAAACTATCCATCGCCAACGACATCCCGTATTCCCAAGCGGTCACCCTTCCAAGTACTAACGGGACTCGACGTAACTTAACTTCTGGGAGCTGACGAGACCAGGTGCGTTCTACGTGATATTGCCGTTGACATTCAAAAATGAAAATTTACCCTCCCAGTCCCAATGGATGAATAGAAAATCACTTCAAAGTGACAGAAATGTTTGTTCTTTGAATTTGGACTGGTAACCATCGCAAATAAAAAGCGCGATCAACTTTGAAAAACTCGCAATGAAATTCATCCAGAATCATTCCTATAGATGAATTGAACCTATCCCTATGTCATTGAAATTTTTGATCTACGAATTTGGACTGGTAACCATCACGATTAATAACGCGATAAAATTTGACAAACTCTCAATGGAATTGATCCAGAATCATTCTTATAGATGAATTGAACCTATCTCTAAGGCATTGAAATGTTTCATCTACGAAATTGGACTGGTAACCATCGTGATTGAAAAAAAATGTCAAGAAATTTGTTATTGAAAACAAACTATCCATCGCCAACGACATCCCGTATTCCCAAGCGGTCACCCTTCCAAGTACTAACGGGACTCGACGTAACTTAACTTCTGGGAGCTGACGAGACCAGGTGCGTTCTACGTGATATTGCCGTTGACATTCAAAAATGAAAATTTACCCTCCCAGTCCCAATGGATGAATAGAAAATCACTTCAAAGTGACAGAAATGTTTGTTCTTTGAATTTGGACTGGTAACCATCGCAAATAAAAAGCGCGATCAACTTTGAAAAACTCGCAATGAAATTCATCCAGAATCATTCCTATAGATGAATTGAACCTATCCCTATGTCATTGAAATTTTTGATCTACGAATTTGGACTGGTAACCATCACGATTAATAACGCGATAAAATTTGACAAACTCTCAATGGAATTGATCCAGAATCATTCTTATAGATGAATTGAACCTATCTCTAAGGCATTGAAATGTTTCATCTACGAAATTGGACTGGTAACCATCGTGATTGAAAAAAAATGTCAATAAATTTGTTATTGAAAACAAACTATCCATCGCCAACGACATCCCGTATTCCCAAGCGGTCACCCTTCCAAGTACTAACGGAACTCGACGTAACTTAACTTCTGGGAGCTGACGAGACCAGGTGCGTTCTACGTGATATGGCCGTTGACATTCAAAAATGAAAATTTACCCTCCCAGTCCCAATGGATGAATAGAAAATCACTTCAAAGTGACAGAAATGTTTGTTCATTGAATTTTGACTGGTAACCATCGCGAATAAAAAGCGCGATCAACTTTGAAAAACTCGCAATGAAATTCATCCAGAATCATTCCTATAGATGAATTGAACCTATCCCTATGTCATTGAAATTTTTGATCTACGAATTTGGACTGGTAACCATCACGATTAATAACGCGATAAAATTTGACAAACTCTCAATGGAATTGATCCAGAATCATTCTTATAGATGAATTGAACCTATCTCTAAGGCATTGAAATGTTTCATCTACGAAATTGGACTGGTAACCATCGTGATTGAAAAAAAATGTCAAGAAATTTGTTATTGAAAACAAACTATCCATCGCCAACGACATCCCGTATTCCCAAGCGGTCACCCTTCCAAGTACTAACGGGACTCGACGTAACTTAACTTTTGGGAGCTGACGAGACCAGGTGCGTTCTACGTGATATGGCCGTTGACATTCA
This sequence comes from Daphnia pulicaria, assembly GCF_021234035.1. Taxonomy (NCBI): domain Eukaryota; kingdom Metazoa; phylum Arthropoda; class Branchiopoda; order Diplostraca; family Daphniidae; genus Daphnia; species Daphnia pulicaria. Next base: position 3,949,024 of record NC_060915.1, read on the forward strand.
AAAATGAAAATTTACCCTCCCAGTCCCAATGGATGAATAGAAAATCACTTCAAAGTGACAGAAATGTTTGTTCATTGAATTTTGACTGGTAACCATCGCGAATAAAAAGCGCGATCAACTTTGAAAAACTCGCAATGAAATTCATCCAGAATCATTCCTATAGATGAATTGAACCTATCCCTATGTCATTGAAATTTTTGATCTACGAATTTGGACTGGTAACCATCACGATTAATAACGCGATAAAATTTGACAAACTCTCAATGGAATTGATCCAGAATCATTCTTATAGATGAATTGAACCTATCTCTAAGGCATTGAAATGTTTCATCTACGAAATTGGACTGGTAACCATCGTGATTGAAAAAAAATGTCAAGAAATTTGTTATTGAAAACAAACTATCCATCGCCAACGACATCCCGTATTCCCAAGCGGTCACCCTTCCAAGTACTAACGGGACTCGACGTAACTTAACTTCTGGGAGCTGACGAGACCAGGTGCGTTCTACGTGATATGGCCGTTGACATTCAAAAATGAAAATTTACCCTCCCAGTCCCAATGGATGAATAGAAAATCACTTCAAAGTGACAGAAATGTTTGTTCATTGAATTTTGACTGGTAACCTTCGCGAATAAAAAGCGCGATCAACTTTGAAAATCTCGCAATGAAATTCATCCAGAATCATTCCTATAGATGAATTGAACCTATCCCTATGTCATTGAAATTTTTGATCTACGAATTTGGACTGGTAACCATTGCGATTAAAAAACGCGATAAAATTTGACAAACTCTCAATGGAATTGATCCAGAATCATTCTTATAGATGAATTGAACCTATCTCTAAGGCATTGAAATGTTTCATCTACGAAATTGGACTGGTAACCATCGTGATTGAAAAAAAATGTCAAGAAATTTGTTATTGAAAACAAACTATCCATCGCCAACGACATCCCGTATTCCCAAGCGGTCACCCTTCCAAGTACTAACGGAACTCGACGTAACTTAACTTCTGGGAGCTGACGAGACCAGGTGCGTTCTACGTGATATGGCCGTTGACATTCAAAAATGAAAATTTACCCTCCCAGTCCCAATGGATGAATAGAAAATCACTTCAAAGTGACAGAAATGTTTGTTCATTGAATTTTGACTGGTAACCATCGCGAATAAAAAGCGCGATCAACTTTGAAAAACTCGCAATGAAATTCATCCAGAATCATTCCTATAGATGAATTGAACCTATCCCTATGTCATTGAAATTTTTGATCTACGAATTTGGACTGGTAACCATCACGATTAATAACGCGATAAAATTTGACAAACTCTCAATGGAATTGATCCAGAATCATTCTTATAGATGAATTGAACCTATCTCTAAGGCATTGAAATGTTTCATCTACGAAATTGGACTGGTAACCATCGTGATTGAAAAAAAATGTCAAGAAATTTGTTATTGAAAACAAACTATCCATCGCCAACGACATCCCGTATTCCCAAGCGGTCACCCTTCCAAGTACTAACGGGACTCGACGTAACTTAACTTCTGGGAGCTGACGAGACCAGGTGCGTTCTACGTGATATGGCCGTTGACATTCAAAAATGAAAATTTACCCTCCCAGTCCCAATGGATGAATAGAAAATCACTTCAAAGTGACAGAAATGTTTGTTCATTGAATTTTGACTGGTAACCTTCGCGAATAAAAAGCGCGATCAACTTTGAAAATCTCGCAATGAAATTCATCCAGAATCATTCCTATAGATGAATTGAACCTATCCCTATGTCATTGAAATTTTTGATCTACGAATTTGGACTGGTAACCATCACGATTAATAACGCGATAAAATTTGACAAACTCTCAATGGAATTGATCCAGAATCATTCTTATAGATGAATTGAACCTATCTCTAAGGCATTGAAATGTTTCATCTACGAAATTGGACTGGTAACCATCGTGATTGAAAAAAAATGTCAAGAAATTTGTTATTGAAAACAAACTATCCATCGCCAACGACATCCCGTATTCCCAAGCGGTCACCCTTCCAAGTACTAACGGGACTCGACGTAACTTAAATTCTGGGAGCTGACGAGACCAGGTGCGTTCTACGTGATATGGCCGTTGACATTCAAAAATGAAAATTTACCCTCCCAGTCCCAATGGATGAATAGAAAATCACTTCAAAGTGACAGAAATGTTTGTTCATTGAATTTTGACTGGTAACCTTCGCGAATAAAAAGCGCGATCAACTTTGAAAATCTCGCAATGAAATTCATCCAGAATCATTCCTATAGATGAATTGAACCTATCCCTATGTCATTGAAATTTTTGATCTACGAATTTGGACTGGTAACCATTGCGATTAAAAAACGCGATAAAATTTGACAAACTCTCAATGGAATTGATCCAGAATCATTCTTATAGATGAATTGAACCTATCTCTAAGGCATTGAAATGTTTCATCTACGAAATTGGACTGGTAACCATCGTGATTGAAAAAAAATGTCAAGAAATTTGTTATTGAAAACAAACTATCCATCGCCAACGACATCCCGTATTCCCAAGCGGTCACCCTTCCAAGTACTAACGGGACTCGACGTAACTTAACTTCTGGGAGCTGACGAGACCAGGTGCGTTCTACGTGATATTGCCGTTGACATTCAAAAATGAAAATTTACCCTCCCAGTCCCAATGGATGAATAGAAAATCACTTCAAAGTGACAGAAATGTTTGTTCTTTGAATTTGGACTGGTAACCATCGCAAATAAAAAGCGCGATCAACTTTGAAAAACTCGCAATGAAATTCATCCAGAATCATTCCTATAGATGAATTGAACCTATCCCTATGTCATTGAAATTTTTGATCTACGAATTTGGACTGGTAACCATCACGATTAATAACGCGATAAAATTTGACAAACTCTCAATGGAATTGATCCAGAATCATTCTTATAGATGAATTGAACCTATCTCTAAGGCATTGAAATGTTTCATCTACGAAATTGGACTGGTAACCATCGTGATTGAAAAAAAATGTCAAGAAATTTGTTATTGAAAACAAACTATCCATCGCCAACGACATCCCGTATTCCCAAGCGGTCACCCTTCCAAGTACTAACGGAACTCGACGTAACTTAACTTCTGGGAGCTGACGAGACCAGGTGCGTTCTACGTGATATGGCCGTTGACATTCAAAAATGAAAATTTACCCTCCCAGTCCCAATGGATGAATAGAAAATCACTTCAAAGTGACAGAAATGTTTGTTCATTGAATTTTGACTGGTAACCATCGCGAATAAAAAGCGCGATCAACTTTGAAAAACTCGCAATGAAATTCATCCAGAATCATTCCTATAGATGAATTGAACCTATCCCTATGTCATTGAAATTTTTGATCTACGAATTTGGACTGGTAACCATCACGATTAATAACGCGATAAAATTTGACAAACTCTCAATGGAATTGATCCAGAATCATTCTTATAGATGAATTGAACCTATCTCTAAGGCATTGAAATGTTTCATCTACGAAATTGGACTGGTAACCATCGTGATTGAAAAAAAATGTCAAGAAATTTGTTATTGAAAACAAACTATCCATCGCCAACGACATCCCGTATTCCCAAGCGGTCACCCTTCCAAGTACTAACGGGACTCGACGTAACTTAACTTCTGGGAGCTGACGAGACCAGGTGCGTTCTACGTGATATGGCCGTTGACATTCAAAAATGAAAATTTACCCTCCCAGTCCCAATGGATGAATAGAAAATCACTTCAAAGTGACAGAAATGTTTGTTCATTGAATTTTGACTGGTAACCTTCGCGAATAAAAAGCGCGATCAACTTTGAAAATCTCGCAATGAAATTCATCCAGAATCATTCCTATAGATGAATTGAACCTATCCCTATGTCATTGAAATTTTTGATCTACGAATTTGGACTGGTAACCATTGCGATTAAAAAACGCGATAAAATTTGACAAACTCTCAATGGAATTGATCCAGAATCATTCTTATAGATGAATTGAACCTATCTCTAAGGCATTGAAATGTTTCATCTACGAAATTGGACTGGTAACCATCGTTATTGAAAAAAAATTTCAAGTAATTTTTTATTGAAAACAAGCTATTCATCGCCAACGACATCCCGTATTCCCAAGCGGTCACCCTTCCAAGTACTAACGGGACTCGACGTAACTTAACTTCTGGGAGCTGACGAGACCAGGTGCGTTCTACGTGATATGGCCGTTGACATTCAAAAATGAAAATTTACCCTCCCAGTCCCAATGGATGAATAGAAAATCACTTCAAAGTGACAGAAATGTTTGTTCATTGAATTTTGACTGGTAACCATCGCGAATAAAAAGCGCGATCAACTTTGAAAAACTCGCAATGAAATTCATCCAGAATCATTCCTATAGATGAATTGAACCTATCCCTATGTCATTGAAATTTTTGATCTACGAATTTGGACTGGTAACCATCACGATTAATAACGCGATAAAATTTGACAAACTCTCAATGGAATTGATCCAGAATCATTCTTATAGATGAATTGAACCTATCTCTAAGGCATTGAAATGTTTCATCTACGAAATTGGACTGGTAACCATCGTGATTGAAAAAAAATGTCAAGAAATTTGTTATTGAAAACAAACTATCCATCGCCAACGACATCCCGTATTCCCAAGCGGTCACCCTTCCAAGTACTAACGGGACTCGACGTAACTTAACTTCTGGGAGCTGACGAGACCAGGTGCGTTCTACGTGATATGGCCGTTGACATTCAAAAATGAAAATTTACCCTCCCAGTCCCAATGGATGAATAGAAAATCACTTCAAAGTGACAGAAATGTTTGTTCATTGAATTTTGACTGGTAACCTTCGCGAATAAAAAGCGCGATCAACTTTGAAAATCTCGCAATGAAATTCATCCAGAATCATTCCTATAGATGAATTGAACCTATCCCTATGTCATTGAAATTTTTGATCTACGAATTTGGACTGGTAACCATTGCGATTAAAAAACGCGATAAAATTTGACAAACTCTCAATGGAATTGATCCAGAATCATTCTTATAGATGAATTGAACCTATCTCTAAGGCATTGAAATGTTTCATCTACGAAATTGGACTGGTAACCATCGTGATTGAAAAAAAATGTCAAGAAATTTGTTATTGAAAACAAACTATCCATCGCCAACGACATCCCGTATTCCCAAGCGGTCACCCTTCCAAGTACTAACGGGACTCGACGTAACTTAACTTCTGGGAGCTGACGAGACCAGGTGCGTTCTACGTGATATGGCCGTTGACATTCAAAAATGAAAATTTACCCTCCCAGTCCCAATGGATGAATAGAAAATCACTTCAAAGTGACAGAAATGTTTCTTCATTGAATTTGGACTGGTAACCATCGCGAATAAAAAGCGCGATCAACTTTGAAAAACTCGCAATGAAATTCATCCAGAATCATTCCTATAGATGAATTGAACCTATCCCTATGTCATTGAAATTTTTGATCTACGAATTTGGACTGGTAACCATCACGATTAATAACGCGATTAAATTTGACAAACTCTCAATGGAATTGATCCAGAATCATTCTTATAGATGAATTGAACCTATCTCTAAGGCATTGAAATGTTTCATCTACGAAATTGGACTGGTAACCATCGTGATTGAAAAAAAAATGTCAAGAAATTTGTTATTGAAAACAAACTATCCATCGCCAACGACATCCCGTATTCCCAAGCGGTCACCCTTCCAAGTACTAACGGGACTCGACGTAACTTAACTTCTGGGAGCTGACGAGACCAGGTGCGTTCTACGTGATATGGCCGTTGACATTCAAAAATGAAAATTTACCCTCCCATTCCCAATGGATGAATAGAAAATCACTTCAAAGTGACAGAAATGTTTGTTCATTGAATTTGGACTGGTAACCATCGCAAATAAAAAGCGCGATCAACTTTGAAAAACTCGCAATGAAATTCATCCAGAATCATTCCTATAGATGAATTGAACCTATCCATATGTCATTGAAATTTTTGATCTACGAATTTGGACTGGTAACCATTGCGATTAAAAAACGCGATAAAATTTGACAAAATCTCAATGGAATTGATCCAGAATCATTCTTATAGATGAATTGAACCTATCTCTAAGGCATTGAAATGTTTCATCTACGAAATTGGACTGGTAACCATCGTTATTGAAAAAAAATTTTAAGTAATTTTTTATTGAAAACAAGCTATTCATCGCCAACGACATCCCGTATTCCCAAGCGGTCACCCTTCCAAGTACTAACGGGACTCGACGTTACTTAACTTCTGGGAGCTGACAAGACCAGGTGCGTTCTACGTGATATGGCCGTTGACATTCAAAAATGAAAATTTACCCTCCCAGTCCCAATGGATGAATAGAAAATCACTTCAAAGTGACAGAAATGTTTGTTCATTGAATTTGGACTGGTAACCATCGCAAATAAAAAGCGCGATCAACTTTGAAAAACTCGCAATGAAATTCATCCAGAATCATTCCTATAGATGAATTGAACCTATCCCTATGTCATTGAAATTTTTGATCTACGAATTTGGACTGGTAACCATTGCGATTAAAAAACGCGATAAAATTTGACAAAATCTCAATGGAATTGATCCAGAATCATTCTTATAGATGAATTGAACCTATCTCTAAGGCATTGAAATGTTTCATCTACGAAATTGGACTGGTAACCATCGTTATTGAAAAAAAATTTCAAGTAATTTTTTATTGAAAACAAGCTATTCATCGCCAACGACATCCCGTATTCCCAAGCGGTCACCCTTCCAAGTACTAACGGGACTCGACGTAACTTAACTTCTGGGAGCTGACGAGACCAGGTGCGTTCTACGTGATATGGCCGTTGACATTCAAAAATGAAAATTTACCCTCCCAGTCCCAATGGATGAATAGAAAATCACTTCAAAGTGACAGAAATGTTTGTTCATTGAATTTGGACTGGTAACCATCGCGAATAAAAAGCGCGATCAACTTTGAAAAACTCGCAATGAAATTCATCCAGAATCATTCCTATAGATGAATTGAACCTATCCCTATGTCATTGAAATTTTTGATCTACGAATTTGGACTGGTAACCATCACGATTAATAACGCGATAAAATTTGACAAACTCTCAATGGAATTGATCCAGAATCATTCTTATAGATGAATTGAACCTATCTCTAAGGCATTGAAATGTTTCATCTACGAAATTGGACTGGTAACCATCGTGATTGAAAAAAAATGTCAAGAAATTTGTTATTGAAAACAAACTATCCATCGCCAACGACATCCCGTATTCCCAAGCGGTCACCCTTCCAAGTACTAACGGGACTCGACGTTACTTAACTTCTGGGAGCTGACGAGACCAGGTGCGTTCTACGTGATATGGCCGTTGACATTCAAAAATGAAAATTTACCCTCCCAGTCCCAATGGATGAATAGAAAATCACTTCAAAGTGACAGAAATGTTTGTTCATTGAATTTGGACTGGTAACCATCGCGAATAAAAAGCGCGATCAACTTTGAAAATCTCGCAATGAAATTCATCCAGAATCATTCCTATAGATGAATTGAACCTATCCCTATGTCATTGAAATTTTTGATCTACGAATTTGGACTGGTAACCATTGCGATTAAAAAACGCGATAAAATTTGACAAAATCTCAATGGAATTGATCCAGAATCATTCTTATAGATGAATTGAACCTATCTCTAAGGCATTGAAATGTTTCATCTACGAAATTGGACTGGTAACCATCGTTATTGAAAAAAAATTTCAAGTAATTTTTTATTGAAAACAAGCTATTCATCGCCAACGACATCCCGTATTCCCAAGCGGTCACCCTTCCAAGTACTAACGGGACTCGACGTAACTTAACTTCTGGGAGCTGACGAGACCAGGTGCGTTCTACGTGATATGGCCGTTGACATTCAAAAATGAAAATTTACCCTCCCAGTCCCAATGGATGAATAGAAAATCACTTCAAAGTGACAGAAATGTTTGTTCATTGAATTTGGACTGGTAACCATCGCGAATAAAAAGCGCGATCAACTTTGAAAAACTCGCAATGAAATTCATCCAGAATCATTCCTATAGATGAATTGAACCTATCCCTATGTCATTGAAATTTTTGATCTACGAATTTGGACTGGTAACCATCACGATTAATAACGCGATAAAATTTGACAAACTCTCAATGGAATTGATCCAGAATCATTCTTATAGATGAATTGAACCTATCTCTAAGGCATTGAAATGTTTCATCTACGAAATTGGACTGGTAACCATCGTGATTGAAAAAAATGTCAAGAAATTTGTTATTGAAAACAAACTATCCATCGCCAACGACATCCCGTATTCCCAAGCGGTCACCCTTCCAAGTACTAACGGGACTCGACGTAACTTAACTTCTGGGAGCTGACGAGACCAGGTGCGTTCTACGTGATATGGCCGTTGACATTCAAAAATGAAAATTTACCCTCCCATTCCCAATGGATGAATAGAAAATCACTTCAAAGTGACAGAAATGTTTGTTCATTGAATTTGGACTGGTAACCATCGCGAATAAAAAGCGCGATCAACTTTGAAAAACTCGCAATGAAATTCATCCAGAATCATTCCTATAGATGAATTGAACCTTTCCCTATGTCATTGAAATTTTTGATCTACGAATTTGGACTGGTAACCATCACGATTAAAAAACGCGATAAAATTTGACAAACTCTCAATGGAATTGATCCAGAATCATTCTTATAGATGAATTGAACCTATCTCTAAGGCATTGAAATGTTTCATCTACGAAATTGGACTGGTAACCATCGTGATTGAAAAAAAATGTCAAGAAATTTTTTATTGAAAACAAACTATTCATCGCCAACGACATCCCGTATTCCCAAGCGGTCACCCTTCCAAGTACTAACGGGACTCGACGTAACTTAACTTCTGGGAGCTGACGAGACCAGGTGCGTTCTACGTGATATGGCCGTTGACATTCAAAAATGAAAATTTACCCTCCCAGTCCCAATGGATGAATAGAAAATCACTTCAAAGTGACAGAAATGTTTGTTCATTGAATTTGGACTGGTAACCATCGCGAATAAAAAGCGCGATCAACTTTGAAAAACTCGCAATGAAATTCATCCAGAATCATTCCTATAGATGAATTGAACCTATCCCTATGTCATTGAAATTTTTGATCTACGAATTTGGACTGGTAACCATCACGATTAATAACGCGATAAAATTTGACAAACTCTCAATGGAATTGATCCAGAATCATTCTTATAGATGAATTGAACCTATCTCTAAGGCATTGAAATGTTTCATCTACGAAATTGGACTGGTAACCATCGTGATTGAAAAAAAATGTCAAGAAATTTGTTATTGAAAACAAACTATCCATCGCCAACGACATCCCGTATTCCCAAGCGGTCACCCTTCCAAGTACTAACGGGACTCGACGTTACTTAACTTCTGGGAGCTGACGAGACCAGGTGCGTTCTACGTGATATGGCCGTTGACATTCAAAAATGAAAATTTACCCTCCCAGTCCCAATGGATGAATAGAAAATCACTTCAAAGTGACAGAAATGTTTGTTCTTTGAATTTGGACTGGTAACCATCGCAAATAAAAAGCGCGATCAACTTTGAAAAACTCGCAATGAAATTCATCCAGAATCATTCCTATAGATGAATTGAACCTATCCCTATGTCATTGACATTTTTGATCTACGAATTTGGACTGGTAACCATCACGATTAAAAAACGCGATAAAATTTGACAAACTCTCAATGGAATTGATCCAGAATCATTCTTATAGATGAATTGAACTTATCTCTAAGGCATTGAAATGTTTCATCTACGAAATTGGACTGGTAACCATCGTTATTGAAAAAAAATTTCAAGAAATTTTTTATTGAAAACAAACTATTCATCGCCAACGACATCCCGTATTCCCAAGCGGTCACCCTTCCAAGTACTAACGGGACTCGACGTAACTTAACTTCTGGGAGCTGACGAGACCAGGTGCGTTCTACGTGATATGGCCGTTGACATTCAAAAATGAAAATTTACCCTCCCAGTCCCAATGGATGAATAGAAAATCACTTCAAAGTGACAGAAATGTTTGTTCATTGAATTTGGACTGGTAACCATCGCGAATAAAAAGCGCGATCAACTTTGAAAAACTCGCAATGAAATTCATCCAGAATCATTCCTATAGATGAATTGAACCTATCCCTATGTCATTGACATTTTTGATCTACGAATTTGGACTGGTAACCATCACGATTAAAAAACGCGATAAAATTTGACAAACTCTCAATGGAATTGATCCAGAATCATTCTTATAGATGAATTGAACCTATCTCTAAGGCATTGAAATGTTTCATCTACGAAATTGGACTGGTAACCATCGTGATTGAAAAAAAATGTCAAGAAATTTGTTATTGAAAACAAACTATCCATCGCCAACGACATCCCGTATTCCCAAGCGGTCACCCTTCCAAGTACTAACGGGACTCGACGTAACTTAACTTCTGGGAGCTGACGAGACCAGGTGCGTTCTACGTGATATGGCCGTTGACATTCAAAAATGAAAATTTACCCTCCCATTCCCAATGGATGAATAGAAAATCACTTCAAAGTGACAGAAATGTTTGTTCATTGAATTTGGACTGGTAACCATCGCGAATAAAAAGCGCGATCAACTTTGAAAATCTCGCAATGAAATTCATCCAGAATCATTCCTATAGATGAATTGAACCTTTCCCTATGTCATTGAAATTTTTGATCTACGAATTTGGACTGGTAACCATCACGATTAAAAAACGCGATAAAATTTGACAAACTCTCAATGGAATTGATCCAGAATCATTCTTATAGATGAATTGAACCTATCTCTAAGGCATTGAAATGTTTCATCTACGAAATTGGACTGGTAACCATCGTGATTGAAAAAAAATGTCAAGAAATTTTTTATTGAAAACAAACTATTCATCGCCAACGACATCCCGTATTCCCAAGCGGTCACCCTTCCAAGTACTAACGGGACTCGACGTAACTTAACTTCTGGGAGCTGACGAGACCAGGTGCGTTCTACGTGATATGGCCGTTGACATTCAAAAATGAAAATTTACCCTCCCATTCCCAATGGATGAATAGAAAATCACTTCAAAGTGACAGAAATGTTTGTTCTTTGAATTTGGACTGGTAACCATCGCAAATAAAAAGCGCGATCAACTTTGAAAAACTCGCAATGAAATTCATCCAGAATCATTCCTATAGATGAATTGAACCTATCCCTATGTCATTGACATTTTTGATCTACGAATTTGGACTGGTAACCATCACGATTAAAAAACGCGATAAAATTTGACAAACTCTCAATGGAATTGATCCAGAATCATTCTTATAGATGAATTGAACCTATCTCTAAGGCATTGAAATGTTTCATCTACGAAATTGGACTGGTAACCATCGTTATTGAAAAAAAATTTCAAGAAATTTTTTATTGAAAACAAACTATTCATCGCCAACGACATCCCGTATTCCCAAGCGGTCACCCTTCCAAGTACTAACGGGACTCGACGTAACTTAACTTCTGGGAGCTGACGAGACCAGGTGCGTTCTACGTGATATGGCCGTTGACATTCAAAAATGAAAATTTACCCTCCCATTCCCAATGGATGAATAGAAAATCACTTCAAAGTGACAGAAATGTTTGTTCTTTGAATTTGGACTGGTAACCATCGCAAATAAAAAGCGCGATCAACTTTGAAAAACTCGCAATGAAATTCATCCAGAATCATTCCTATAGATGAATTGAACCTATCCCTATGTCATTGACATTTTTGATCTACGAATTTGGACTGGTAACCATCACGATTAAAAAACGCGATAAAATTTGACAAACTCTCAATGGAATTGATCCAGAATCATTCTTATAGATGAATTGAACCTATCTCTAAGGCATTGAAATGTTTCATCTACGAAATTGGACTGGTAACCATCGTTATTGAAAAAAAATTTCAAGAAATTTTTTATTGAAAACAAACTATTCATCGCCAACGACATCCCGTATTCCCAAGCGGTCACCCTTCCAAGTACTAACGGGACTCGACGTAACTTAACTTCTGGGAGCTGACGAGACCAGGTGCGTTCTACGTGATATGGCCGTTGACATTCAAAAATGAAAATTTACCCTCCCATTCCCAATGGATGAATAGAAAATCACTTCAAAGTGACAGAAATGTTTGTTCTTTGAATTTGGACTGGTAACCATCGCAAATAAAAAGCGCGATCAACTTTGAAAAACTCGCAATGAAATTCATCCAGAATCATTCCTATAGATGAATTGAACCTATCCCTATGTCATTGACATTTTTGATCTACGAATTTGGACTGGTAACCATCACGATTAAAAAACGCGATAAAATTTGACAAACTCTCAATGGAATTGATCCAGAATCATTCTTATAGATGAATTGAACCTATCTCTAAGGCATTGAAATGTTTCATCTACGAAATTGGACTGGTAACCATCGTTATTGAAAAAAAATTTCAAGAAATTTTTTATTGAAAACAAACTATTCATCGCCAACGACATCCCGTATTCCCAAGCGGTCACCCTTCCAAGTACTAACGGGACTCGACGTAACTTAACTTCTGGGAGCTGACGAGACCAGGTGCGTTCTACGTGATATGGCCGTTGACATTCAAAAATGAAAATTTACCCTCCCATTCCCAATGGATGAATAGAAAATCACTTCAAAGTGACAGAAATGTTTGTTCTTTGAATTTGGACTGGTAACCATCGCAAATAAAAAGCGCGATCAACTTTGAAAAACTCGCAATGAAATTCATCCAGAATCATTCCTATAGATGAATTGAACCTATCCCTATGTCATTGACATTTTTGATCTACGAATTTGGACTGGTAACCATCACGATTAAAAAACGCGATAAAATTTGACAAACTCTCAATGGAATTGATCCAGAATCATTCTTATAGATGAATTGAACCTATCTCTAAGGCATTGAAATGTTTCATCTACGAAATTGGACTGGTAACCATCGTTATTGAAAAAAAATTTCAAGAAATTTTTTATTGAAAACAAACTATTCATCGCCAACGACATCCCGTATTCCCAAGCGGTCACCCTTCCAAGTACTAACGGGACTCGACGTAACTTAACTTCTGGGAGCTGACGAGACCAGGTGCGTTCTACGTGATATGGCCGTTGACATTCAAAAATGAAAATTTACCCTCCCAGTCCCAATGGATGAATAGAAAATCACTTCAAAGTGACAGAAATGTTTGTTCATTGAATTTGGACTGGTAACCATCGCGAATAAAAAGCGCGATCAACTTTGAAAAACTCGCAATGAAATTCATCCAGAATCATTCCTATAGATGAATTGAACCTATCCCTATGTCATTGACATTTTTGATCTACGAATTTGGACTGGTAACCATCACGATTAAAAAACGCGATAAAATTTGACAAACTCTCAATGGAATTGATCCAGAATCATTCTTATAGATGAATTGAACCTATCTCTAAGGCATTGAAATGTTTCATCTACGAAATTGGACTGGTAACCATCGTGATTGAAAAAAAATGTCAAGAAATTTGTTATTGAAAACAAACTATCCATCGCCAACGACATCCCGTATTCCCAAGCGGTCACCCTTCCAAGTACTAACGGGACTCGACGTAACTTAACTTCTGGGAGCTGACGAGACCAGGTGCGTTCTACGTGATATGGCCGTTGACATTCAAAAATGAAAATTTACCCTCCCATTCCCAATGGATGAATAGAAAATCACTTCAAAGTGACAGAAATGTTTGTTCATTGAATTTGGACTGGTAACCATCGCGAATAAAAAGCGCGATCAACTTTGAAAATCTCGCAATGAAATTCATCCAGAATCATTCCTATAGATGAATTGAACCTTTCCCTATGTCATTGAAATTTTTGATCTACGAATTTGGACTGGTAACCATCACGATTAAAAAACGCGATAAAATTTGACAAACTCTCAATGGAATTGATCCAGAATCATTCTTATAGATGAATTGAACCTATCTCTAAGGCATTGAAATGTTTCATCTACGAAATTGGACTGGTAACCATCGTTATTGAAAAAAAATTTCAAGAAATTTTTTATTGAAAACAAACTATTCATCGCCAACGACATCCCGTATTCCCAAGCGGTCACCCTTCCAAGTACTAACGGGACTCGACGTAACTTAACTTCTGGGAGCTGACGAGACCAGGTGCGTTCTACGTGATATGGCCGTTGACATTCAAAAATGAAAATTTACCCTCCCATTCCCAATGGATGAATAGAAAATCACTTCAAAGTGACAGAAATGTTTGTTCTTTGAATTTGGACTGGTAACCATCGCAAATAAAAAGCGCGATCAACTTTGAAAAACTCGCAATGAAATTCATCCAGAATCATTCCTATAGATGAATTGAACCTATCCCTATGTCATTGACATTTTTGATCTACGAATTTGGACTGGTAACCATCACGATTAAAAAACGCGATAAAATTTGACAAACTCTCAATGGAATTGATCCAGAATCATTCTTATAGATGAATTGAACCTATCTCTAAGGCATTGAAATGTTTCATCTACGAAATTGGACTGGTAACCATCGTTATTGAAAAAAAATTTCAAGAAATTTTTTATTGAAAACAAACTATTCATCGCCAACGACATCCCGTATTCCCAAGCGGTCACCCTTCCAAGTACTAACGGGACTCGACGTAACTTAACTTCTGGGAGCTGACGAGACCAGGTGCGTTCTACGTGATATGGCCGTTGACATTCAAAAATGAAAATTTACCCTCCCATTCCCAATGGATGAATAGAAAATCACTTCAAAGTGACAGAAATGTTTGTTCTTTGAATTTGGACTGGTAACCATCGCAAATAAAAAGCGCGATCAACTTTGAAAAACTCGCAATGAAATTCATCCAGAATCATTCCTATAGATGAATTGAACCTATCCCTATGTCATTGACATTTTTGATCTACGAATTTGGACTGGTAACCATCACGATTAAAAAACGCGATAAAATTTGACAAACTCTCAATGGAATTGATCCAGAATCATTCTTATAGATGAATTGAACCTATCTCTAAGGCATTGAAATGTTTCATCTACGAAATTGGACTGGTAACCATCGTTATTGAAAAAAAATTTCAAGAAATTTTTTATTGAAAACAAACTATTCATCGCCAACGACATCCCGTATTCCCAAGCGGTCACCCTTCCAAGTACTAACGGGACTCGACGTAACTTAACTTCTGGGAGCTGACGAGACCAGGTGCGTTCTACGTGATATGGCCGTTGACATTCAAAAATGAAAATTTACCCTCCCATTCCCAATGGATGAATAGAAAATCACTTCAAAGTGACAGAAATGTTTGTTCTTTGAATTTGGACTGGTAACCATCGCAAATAAAAAGCGCGATCAACTTTGAAAAACTCGCAATGAAATTCATCCAGAATCATTCCTATAGATGAATTGAACCTATCCCTATGTCATTGACATTTTTGATCTACGAATTTGGACTGGTAACCATCACGATTAAAAAACGCGATAAAATTTGACAAACTCTCAATGGAATTGATCCAGAATCATTCTTATAGATGAATTGAACCTATCTCTAAGGCATTGAAATGTTTCATCTACGAAATTGGACTGGTAACCATCGTTATTGAAAAAAAATTTCAAGAAATTTTTTATTGAAAACAAACTATTCATCGCCAACGACATCCCGTATTCCCAAGCGGTCACCCTTCCAAGTACTAACGGGACTCGACGTAACTTAACTTCTGGGAGCTGACGAGACCAGGTGCGTTCTACGTGATATGGCCGTTGACATTCAAAAATGAAAATTTACCCTCCCAGTCCCAATGGATGAATAGAAAATCACTTCAAAGTGACAGAAATGTTTGTTCATTGAATTTGGACTGGTAACCATCGCGAATAAAAAGCGCGATCAACTTTGAAAAACTCGCAATGAAATTCATCCAGAATCATTCCTATAGATGAATTGAACCTATCCCTATGTCATTGACATTTTTGATCTACGAATTTGGACTGGTAACCATCACGATTAAAAAACGCGATAAAATTTGACAAACTCTCAATGGAATTGATCCAGAATCATTCTTATAGATGAATTGAACCTATCTCTAAGGCATTGAAATGTTTCATCTACGAAATTGGACTGGTAACCATCGTGATTGAAAAAAAATGTCAAGAAATTTGTTATTGAAAACAAACTATCCATCGCCAACGACATCCCGTATTCCCAAGCGGTCACCCTTCCAAGTACTAACGGGACTCGACGTAACTTAACTTCTGGGAGCTGACGAGACCAGGTGCGTTCTACGTGATATGGCCGTTGACATTCAAAAATGAAAATTTACCCTCCCATTCCCAATGGATGAATAGAAAATCACTTCAAAGTGACAGAAATGTTTGTTCATTGAATTTGGACTGGTAACCATCGCGAATAAAAAGCGCGATCAACTTTGAAAATCTCGCAATGAAATTCATCCAGAATCATTCCTATAGATGAATTGAACCTTTCCCTATGTCATTGAAATTTTTGATCTACGAATTTGGACTGGTAACCATCACGATTAAAAAACGCGATAAAATTTGACAAACTCTCAATGGAATTGATCCAGAATCATTCTTATAGATGAATTGAACCTATCTCTAAGGCATTGAAATGTTTCATCTACGAAATTGGACTGGTAACCATCGTGATTGAAAAAAAATGTCAAGAAATTTGTTATTGAAAACAAACTATCCATCGCCAACGACATCCCGTATTCCCAAGCGGTCACCCTTCCAAGTACTAACGGGACTCGACGTAACTTAACTTCTGGGAGCTGACGAGACCAGGTGCGTTCTACGTGATATGGCCGTTGACATTCAAAAATGAAAATTTACCCTCCCAGTCCCAATGGATGAATAGAAAATCACTTCAAAGTGACAGAAATGTTTGTTCATTGAATTTGGACTGGTAACCATCGCGAATAAAAAGCGCGATCAACTTTGAAAAACTCGCAATGAAATTCATCCAGAATCATTCCTATAGATGAATTGAACCTATCCCTATGTCATTGACATTTTTGATCTACGAATTTGGACTGGTAACCATCACGATTAAAAAACGCGATAAAATTTGACAAACTCTCAATGGAATTGATCCAGAATCATTCTTATAGATGAATTGAACCTATCTCTAAGGCATTGAAATGTTTCATCTACGAAATTGGACTGGTAACCATCGTTATTGAAAAAAAATTTCAAGAAATTTTTTATTGAAAACAAACTATTCATCGCCAACGACATCCCGTATTCCCAAGCGGTCACCCTTCCAAGTACTAACGGGACTCGACGTAACTTAACTTCTGGGAGCTGACGAGACCAGGTGCGTTCTACGTGATATGGCCGTTGACATTCAAAAATGAAAATTTACCCTCCCAGTCCCAATGGATGAATAGAAAATCACTTCAAAGTGACAGAAATGTTTGTTCATTGAATTTGGACTGGTAACCATCGCGAATAAAAAGCGCGATCAACTTTGAAAAACTCGCAATGAAATTCATCCAGAATCATTCCTATAGATGAATTGAACCTATCCCTATGTCATTGAAATTTTTGATCTACGAATTTGGACTGGTAACCATCACGATTAAAAAACGCGATAAAATTTGACAAACTCTCAATGGAATTGATCCAGAATCATTCTTATAGATGAATTGAACCTATCTCTAAGGCATTGAAATGTTTCATCTACGAAATTGGACTGGTAACCATCGTTATTGAAAAAAAATTTCAAGAAATTTTTTATTGAAAACAAACTATTCATCGCCAACGACATCCCGTATTCCCAAGCGGTCACCCTTCCAAGTACTAACGGGACTCGACGTAACTTAACTTCTGGGAGCTGACGAGACCAGGTGCGTTCTACGTGATATGGCCGTTGACATTCAAAAATGAAAATTTACCCTCCCAGTCCCAATGGATGAATAGAAAATCACTTCAAAGTGACAGAAATGTTTGTTCATTGAATTTGGACTGGTAACCATCGCGAATAAAAAGCGCGATCAACTTTGAAAAACTCGCAATGAAATTCATCCAGAATCATTCCTATAGATGAATTGAACCTATCCCTATGTCATTGACATTTTTGATCTACGAATTTGGACTGGTAACCATCACGATTAAAAAACGCGATAAAATTTGACAAACTCTCAATGGAATTGATCCAGAATCATTCTTATAGATGAATTGAACCTATCTCTAAGGCATTGAAATGTTTCATCTACGAAATTGGACTGGTAACCATCGTTATTGAAAAAAAATTTCAAGAAATTTTTTATTGAAAACAAACTATTCATCGCCAACGACATCCCGTATTCCCAAGCGGTCACCCTTCCAAGTACTAACGGGACTCGACGTAACTTAACTTCTGGGAGCTGACGAGACCAGGTGCGTTCTACGTGATATGGCCGTTGACATTCAAAAATGAAAATTTACCCTCCCAGTCCCAATGGATGAATAGAAAATCACTTCAAAGTGAC
Organism: Daphnia pulicaria; assembly: GCF_021234035.1. NCBI lineage: Eukaryota > Metazoa > Arthropoda > Branchiopoda > Diplostraca > Daphniidae > Daphnia > Daphnia pulicaria. Next base: position 3,967,693 of record NC_060915.1, read on the forward strand.
AGAAATGTTTGTTCATTGAATTTGGACTGGTAACCATCGCGAATAAAAAGCGCGATGAACTTTGAAAAACTCGCAATGAAATTCATCCAGAATCATTCCTATAGATGAATTGAACCTATCTCTATGTCATTGAAATTTTTGATCTACGAATTTGGACTGGTAACCATCACGATTAATAACGCGATAAAATTTGACAAACTCTCAATGGAATTGATCCAGAATCATTCTTATAGATGAATTGAACCTATCTCTAAGGCATTGAAATGTTTCATCTACGAAATTGGACTGGTAACCATCGTGATTGAAAAAAAATGTCAAGAAATTTGTTATTGAAAACAAACTATCCATCGCCAACGACATCCCGTATTCCCAAGCGGTCACCCTTACAAGTACTAACGGGACTCGACGTAACTTAACTTCTGGGAGCTGACGAGACCAGGTGCGTTCTACGTGATATGGCCGTTGACATTCAAAAATGAAAATTTACCCTCCCATTCCCAATGGATGAATAGAAAATCACTTCAAAGTGACAGAAATGTTTGTTCTTTGAATTTGGACTGGTAACCATCGCAAATAAAAAGCGCGATCAACTTTGAAAAACTCGCAATGAAATTCATCCAGAATCATTCCTATAGATGAATTGAACCTATCCCTATGTCATTGACATTTTTGATCTACGAATTTGGACTGGTAACCATCACGATTAAAAAACGCGATAAAATTTGACAAACTCTCAATGGAATTGATCCAGAATCATTCTTATAGATGAATTGAACCTATCTCTAAGGCATTGAAATGTTTCATCTACGAAATTGGACTGGTAACCATCGTTATTGAAAAAAATTTCAAGAAATTTTTTATTGAAAACAAACTATTCATCGCCAACGACATCCCGTATTCCCAAGCGGTCACCCTTCCAAGTACTAACGGGACTCGACGTAACTTAACTTCTGGGAGCTGACGAGACCAGGTGCGTTCTACGTGATATGGCCGTTGACATTCAAAAATGAAAATTTACCCTCCCAGTCCCAATGGATGAATAGAAAATCACTTCAAAGTGACAGAAATGTTTGTTCATTGAATTTGGACTGGTAACCATCGCGAATAAAAAGCGCGATCAACTTTGAAAAACTCGCAATGAAATTCATCCAGAATCATTCCTATAGATGAATTGAACCTATCCCTATGTCATTGACATTTTTGATCTACGAATTTGGACTGGTAACCATCACGATTAAAAAACGCGATAAAATTTGACAAACTCTCAATGGAATTGATCCAGAATCATTCTTATAGATGAATTGAACCTATCTCTAAGGCATTGAAATGTTTCATCTACGAAATTGGACTGGTAACCATCGTGATTGAAAAAAAATGTCAAGAAATTTGTTATTGAAAACAAACTATCCATCGCCAACGACATCCCGTATTCCCAAGCGGTCACCCTTACAAGTACTAACGGGACTCGACGTAACTTAACTTCTGGGAGCTGACGAGACCAGGTGCGTTCTACGTGATATGGCCGTTGACATTCAAAAATGAAAATTTACCCTCCCATTCCCAATGGATGAATAGAAAATCACTTCAAAGTGACAGAAATGTTTGTTCTTTGAATTTGGACTGGTAACCATCGCAAATAAAAAGCGCGATCAACTTTGAAAAACTCGCAATGAAATTCATCCAGAATCATTCCTATAGATGAATTGAACCTATCCCTATGTCATTGACATTTTTGATCTACGAATTTGGACTGGTAACCATCACGATTAAAAAACGCGATAAAATTTGACAAACTCTCAATGGAATTGATCCAGAATCATTCTTATAGATGAATTGAACCTATCTCTAAGGCATTGAAATGTTTCATCTACGAAATTGGACTGGTAACCATCGTTATTGAAAAAAAATTTCAAGAAATTTTTTATTGAAAACAAACTATTCATCGCCAACGACATCCCGTATTCCCAAGCGGTCACCCTTCCAAGTACTAACGGGACTCGACGTAACTTAACTTCTGGGAGCTGACGAGACCAGGTGCGTTCTACGTGATATGGCCGTTGACATTCAAAAATGAAAATTTACCCTCCCAGTCCCAATGGATGAATAGAAAATCACTTCAAAGTGACAGAAATGTTTGTTCATTGAATTTTGACTGGTAACCATCGCGAATAAAAAGCGCGATGAACTTTGAAAAACTCGCAATGAAATTCATCCAGAATCATTCCTATAGATGAATTGAACCTATCTCTATGTCATTGAAATTTTTGATCTACGAATTTGGACTGGTAACCATCACGATTAATAACGCGATAAAATTTGACAAACTCTCAATGGAATTGATCCAGAATCATTCTTATAGATGAATTGAACCTATCTCTAAGGCATTGAAATGTTTCATCTACGAAATTGGACTGGTAACCATCGTGATTGAAAAAAAATGTCAAGAAATTTGTTATTGAAAACAAACTATCCATCGCCAACGACATCCCGTATTCCCAAGCGGTCACCCTTCCAAGTACTAACGGGACTCGACGTAACTTAACTTCTGGGAGCTGACGAGACCAGGTGCGTTCTACGTGATATGGCCGTTGACATTCAAAAATGAAAATTTACCCTCCCAGTCCCAATGGATGAATAGAAAATCACTTCAAAGTGACAGAAATGTTTGTTCATTGAATTTTGACTGGTAACCTTCGCGAATAAAAAGCGCGATCAACTTTGAAAATCTCGCAATGAAATTCATCCAGAATCATTCCTATAGATGAATTGAACCTATCCCTATGTCATTGAAATTTTTGATCTACGAATTTGGACTGGTAACCATTGCGATTAAAAAACGCGATAAAATTTGACAAACTCTCAATGGAATTGATCCAGAATCATTCTTATAGATGAATTGAACCTATCTCTAAGGCATTGAAATGTTTCATCTACGAAATTGGACTGGTAACCATCGTTATTGAAAAAAATTTCAAGAAATTTTTTATTGAAAACAAACTATTCATCGCCAACGACATCCCGTATTCCCAAGCGGTCACCCTTCCAAGTACTAACGGGACTCGACGTAACTTAACTTCTGGGAGCTGACGAGACCAGGTGCGTTCTACGTGATATGACCGTTGACATTCAAAAATGAAAATTTACCCTCCCAGTCCCAATGGATGAATAGAAAATCACTTCAAAGTGACAGAAATGTTTGTTCATTGAATTTGGACTGGTAACCATCGCGAATAAAAAGCGCGATCAACTTTGAAAAACTCGCAATGAAATTCATCCAGAATCATTCCTATAGATGAATTGAACCTATCCCTATGTCATTGACATTTTTGATCTACGAATTTGGACTGGTAACCATCACGATTAAACAACGCGATAAAATTTGACAAACTCTCAATGGAATTGATCCAGAATCATTCTTATAGATGAATTGAACCTATCTCTAAGGCATTGAAATGTTTCATCTACGAAATTGGACTGGTAACCATCGTTATTGAAAAAAAATTTCAAGAAATTTTTTATTGAAAACAAACTATTCATCGCCAACGACATCCCGTATTCCCAAGCGGTCACCCTTCCAAGTACTAACGGGACTCGACGTAACTTAACTTCTGGGAGCTGACGAGACCAGGTGCGTTCTACGTGATATGGCCGTTGACATTCAAAAATGAAAATTTACCCTCCCAGTCCCAATGGATGAATAGAAAATCACTTCAAAGTGACAGAAATGTTTGTTCATTGAATTTGGACTGGTAACCATCGCAAATAAAAAGCGCGATCAACTTTGAAAAACTCGCAATGAAATTCATCCAGAATCATTCCTATAGATGAATTGAACCTATCCCTATGTCATTGAAATTTTTGATCTACGAATTTGGACTGGTAACCATTGCGATTAAAAAACGCGATAAAATTTGACAAAATCTCAATGGAATTGATCCAGAATCATTCTTATAGATGAATTGAACCTATCTCTAAGGCATTGAAATGTTTCATCTACGAAATTGGACTGGTAACCATCGTTATTGAAAAAAATTTCAAGAAATTTGTTATTGAAAACAAACTATTCATCGCCAACGACATCCCGTATTCCCAAGCGGTCACCCTTCCAAGTACTAACGGGACTCGACGTAACTTAACTTCTGGGAGCTGACGAGACCAGGTGCGTTCTACGTGATATGGCCGTTGACATTCAAAAATGAAAATTTACCCTCCCAGTCCCAATGGATGAATAGAAAATCACTTCAAAGTGACAGAAATGTTTGTTCATTGAATTTGGACTGGTAACCATCGCAAATAAAAAGCGCGATCAACTTTGAAAAACTCGCAATGAAATTCATCCAGAATCATTCCTATAGATGAATTGAACCTATCCCTATGTCATTGAAATTTTTGATCTACGAATTTGGACTGGTAACCATTGCGATTAAAAAACGCGATAAAATTTGACAAAATCTCAATGGAATTGATCCAGAATCATTCTTATAGATGAATTGAACCTATCTCTAAGGCATTGAAATGTTTCATCTACGAAATTGGACTGGTAACCATCGTTATTGAAAAAAAATTTCAAGAAATTTTTTATTGAAAACAAGCTATTCATCGCCAACGACATCCCGTATTCCCAAGCGGTCACCCTTCCAAGTACTAACGGGACTCGACGTAACTTAACTTCTGGGAGCTGACGAGACCAGGTGCGTTCTACGTGATGTGGCCGTTGACATTCAAAAATGAAAATTTACCCTCCCAGTCCCAATGGATGAATAGAAAATCACTTCAAAGTGACAGAAATGTTTGTTCATTGAATTTGGACTGGTAACCATCGCGAATAAAAAGCGCGATCAACTTTGAAAAACTCGCAATGAAATTCATCCAGAATCATTCCTATAGATGAATTGAACCTATCCCTATGTCATTGAAATTTTTGATCTACGAATTTGGACTGGTAACCATTGCGATTAAAAAACGCGATAAAATTTGACAAAATCTCAATGGAATTGATCCAGAATCATTCTTATAGATGAATTGAACCTATCTCTAAGGCATTGAAATGTTTCATCTACGAAATTGGACTGGTAACCATCGTTATTGAAAAAAATTTCAAGAAATTTGTTATTGAAAACAAACTATTCATCGCCAACGACATCCCGTATTCCCAAGCGGTCACCCTTCCAAGTACTAACGGGACTCGACGTAACTTAACTTCTGGGAGCTGACGAGACCAGGTGCGTTCTACGTGATATGGCCGTTGACATTCAAAAATGAAAATTTACCCTCCCAGTCCCAATGGATGAATAGAAAATCACTTCAAAGTGACAGAAATGTTTGTTCATTGAATTTGGACTGGTAACCATCGCAAATAAAAAGCGCGATCAACTTTGAAAAACTCGCAATGAAATTCATCCAGAATCATTCCTATAGATGAATTGAACCTATCCCTATGTCATTGAAATTTTTGATCTACGAATTTGGACTGGTAACCATTGCGATTAAAAAACGCGATAAAATTTGACAAAATCTCAATGGAATTGATCCAGAATCATTCTTATAGATGAATTGAACCTATCTCTAAGGCATTGAAATGTTTCATCTACGAAATTGGACTGGTAACCATCGTTATTGAAAAAAAATTTCAAGAAATTTTTTATTGAAAACAAGCTATTCATCGCCAACGACATCCCGTATTCCCAAGCGGTCACCCTTCCAAGTACTAACGGGACTCGACGTAACTTAACTTCTGGGAGCTGACGAGACCAGGTGCGTTCTACGTGATGTGGCCGTTGACATTCAAAAATGAAAATTTACCCTCCCAGTCCCAATGGATGAATAGAAAATCACTTCAAAGTGACAGAAATGTTTGTTCATTGAATTTGGACTGGTAACCATCGCGAATAAAAAGCGCGATCAACTTTGAAAAACTCGCAATGAAATTCATCCAGAATCATTCCTATAGATGAATTGAACCTATCCCTATGTCATTGAAATTTTTGATCTACGAATTTGGACTGGTAACCATTGCGATTAAAAAACGCGATAAAATTTGACAAAATCTCAATGGAATTGATCCAGAATCATTCTTATAGATGAATTGAACCTATCTCTAAGGCATTGAAATGTTTCATCTACGAAATTGGACTGGTAACCATCGTTATTGAAAAAAATTTCAAGAAATTTGTTATTGAAAACAAACTATTCATCGCCAACGACATCCCGTATTCCCAAGCGGTCACCCTTCCAAGTACTAACGGGACTCGACGTAACTTAACTTCTGGGAGCTGACGAGACCAGGTGCGTTCTACGTGATATGGCCGTTGACATTCAAAAATGAAAATTTACCCTCCCAGTCCCAATGGATGAATAGAAAATCACTTCAAAGTGACAGAAATGTTTGTTCTTTGAATTTGGACTGGTAACCATCGCAAATAAAAAGCGCGATCAACTTTGAAAAACTCGCAATGAAATTCATCCAGAATCATTCCTATAGATGAATTGAACCTATCCCTATGTCATTGAAATTTTTGATCTACGAATTTGGACTGGTAACCATTGCGATTAAAAAACGCGATAAAATTTGACAAAATCTCAATGGAATTGATCCAGAATCATTCTTATAGATGCATTGAACCTATCTCTAAGGCATTGAAATGTTTCATCTACGAAATTGGACTGGTAACCATCGTTATTGAAAAAAATTTCAAGAAATTTGTTATTGAAAACAAACTATTCATCGCCAACGACATCCCGTATTCCCAAGCGGTCACCCTTCCAAGTACTAACGGGACTCGACGTAACTTAACTTCTGGGAGCTGACGAGACCAGGTGCGTTCTACGTGATATGGCCGTTGACATTCAAAAATGAAAATTTACCCTCCCAGTCCCAATGGATGAATAGAAAATCACTTCAAAGTGACAGAAATGTTTGTTCTTTGAATTTGGACTGGTAACCATCGCAAATAAAAAGCGCGATCAACTTTGAAAAACTCGCAATGAAATTCATCCAGAATCATTCCTATAGATGAATTGAACCTATCCCTATGTCATTGAAATTTTTGATCTACGAATTTGGACTGGTAACCATTGCGATTAAAAAACGCGATAAAATTTGACAAAATCTCAATGGAATTGATCCAGAATCATTCTTATAGATGCATTGAACCTATCTCTAAGGCATTGAAATGTTTCATCTACGAAATTGGACTGGTAACCATCGTTATTGAAAAAAATTTCAAGAAATTTGTTATTGAAAACAAACTATTCATCGCCAACGACATCCCGTATTCCCAAGCGGTCACCCTTCCAAGTACTAACGGGACTCGACGTAACTTAACTTCTGGGAGCTGACGAGACCAGGTGCGTTCTACGTGATATGGCCGTTGACATTCAAAAATGAAAATTTACCCTCCCAGTCCCAATGGATGAATAGAAAATCACTTCAAAGTGACAGAAATGTTTGTTCTTTGAATTTGGACTGGTAACCATCGCAAATAAAAAGCGCGATCAACTTTGAAAAACTCGCAATGAAATTCATCCAGAATCATTCCTATAGATGAATTGAACCTATCCCTATGTCATTGAAATTTTTGATCTACGAATTTGGACTGGTAACCATTGCGATTAAAAAACGCGATAAAATTTGACAAAATCTCAATGGAATTGATCCAGAATCATTCTTATAGATGCATTGAACCTATCTCTAAGGCATTGAAATGTTTCATCTACGAAATTGGACTGGTAACCATCGTTATTGAAAAAAATTTCAAGAAATTTTTTATTGAAAACAAACTATTCATCGCCAACGACATCCCGTATTCCCAAGCGGTCACCCTTCCAAGTACTAACGGGACTCGACGTAACTTAACTTCTGGGAGCTGACGAGACCAGGTGCGTTCTACGTGATATGGCCGTTGACATTCAAAAATGAAAATTTACCCTCCCAGTCCCAATGGATGAATAGAAAATCACTTCAAAGTGACAGAAATGTTTGTTCATTGAATTTGGACTGGTAACCATCGCGAATAAAAAGCGCGATCAACTTTGAAAAACTCGCAATGAAATTCATCCAGAATCATTCCTATAGATGAATTGAACCTATCCCTATGTCATTGAAATTTTTGATCTACGAATTTGGACTGGTAACCATTGCGATTAAAAAACGCGATAAAATTTGACAAAATCTCAATGGAATTGATCCAGAATCATTCTTATAGATGAATTGAACCTATCTCTAAGGCATTGAAATGTTTCATCTACGAAATTGGACTGGTAACCATCGTTATTGAAAAAAAATTTCAAGAAATTTTTTATTGAAAACAAGCTATTCATCGCCAACGACATCCCGTATTCCCAAGCGGTCACCCTTCCAAGTACTAACGGGACTCGACGTAACTTAACTTCTGGGAGCTGACGAGACCAGGTGCGTTCTACGTGATGTGGCCGTTGACATTCAAAAATGAAAATTTACCCTCCCAGTCCCAATGGATGAATAGAAAATCACTTCAAAGTGACAGAAATGTTTGTTCATTGAATTTGGACTGGTAACCATCGCGAATAAAAAGCGCGATCAACTTTGAAAAACTCGCAATGAAATTCATCCAGAATCATTCCTATAGATGAATTGAACCTATCCCTATGTCATTGAAATTTTTGATCTACGAATTTGGACTGGTAACCATTGCGATTAAAAAACGCGATAAAATTTGACAAAATCTCAATGGAATTGATCCAGAATCATTCTTATAGATGAATTGAACCTATCTCTAAGGCATTGAAATGTTTCATCTACGAAATTGGACTGGTAACCATCGTTATTGAAAAAAATTTCAAGAAATTTGTTATTGAAAACAAACTATTCATCGCCAACGACATCCCGTATTCCCAAGCGGTCACCCTTCCAAGTACTAACGGGACTCGACGTAACTTAACTTCTGGGAGCTGACGAGACCAGGTGCGTTCTACGTGATATGGCCGTTGACATTCAAAAATGAAAATTTACCCTCCCAGTCCCAATGGATGAATAGAAAATCACTTCAAAGTGACAGAAATGTTTGTTCTTTGAATTTGGACTGGTAACCATCGCAAATAAAAAGCGCGATCAACTTTGAAAAACTCGCAATGAAATTCATCCAGAATCATTCCTATAGATGAATTGAACCTATCCCTATGTCATTGAAATTTTTGATCTACGAATTTGGACTGGTAACCATTGCGATTAAAAAACGCGATAAAATTTGACAAAATCTCAATGGAATTGATCCAGAATCATTCTTATAGATGCATTGAACCTATCTCTAAGGCATTGAAATGTTTCATCTACGAAATTGGACTGGTAACCATCGTTATTGAAAAAAATTTCAAGAAATTTTTTATTGAAAACAAACTATTCATCGCCAACGACATCCCGTATTCCCAAGCGGTCACCCTTCCAAGTACTAACGGGACTCGACGTAACTTAACTTCTGGGAGCTGACGAGACCAGGTGCGTTCTACGTGATATGGCCGTTGACATTCAAAAATGAAAATTTACCCTCCCAGTCCCAATGGATGAATAGAAAATCACTTCAAAGTGACAGAAATGTTTGTTCATTGAATTTGGACTGGTAACCATCGCGAATAAAAAGCGCGATCAACTTTGAAAAACTCGCAATGAAATTCATCCAGAATCATTCCTATAGATGAATTGAACCTATCCCTATGTCATTGAAATTTTTGATCTACGAATTTGGACTGGTAACCATTGCGATTAAAAAACGCGATAAAATTTGACAAAATCTCAATGGAATTGATCCAGAATCATTCTTATAGATGCATTGAACCTATCTCTAAGGCATTGAAATGTTTCATCTACGAAATTGGACTGGTAACCATCGTTATTGAAAAAAAATTTCAAGAAATTTTTTATTGAAAACAAGCTATTCATCGCCAACGACATCCCGTATTCCCAAGCGGTCACCCTTCCAAGTACTAACGGGACTCGACGTAACTTAACTTCTGGGAGCTGACGAGACCAGGTGCGTTCTACGTGATGTGGCCGTTGACATTCAAAAATGAAAATTTACCCTCCCAGTCCCAATGGATGAATAGAAAATCACTTCAAAGTGACAGAAATGTTTGTTCATTGAATTTGGACTGGTAACCATCGCGAATAAAAAGCGCGATCAACTTTGAAAAACTCGCAATGAAATTCATCCAGAATCATTCCTATAGATGAATTGAACCTATCCCTATGTCATTGAAATTTTTGATCTACGAATTTGGACTGGTAACCATTGCGATTAAAAAACGCGATAAAATTTGACAAAATCTCAATGGAATTGATCCAGAATCATTCTTATAGATGAATTGAACCTATCTCTAAGGCATTGAAATGTTTCATCTACGAAATTGGACTGGTAACCATCGTTATTGAAAAAAATTTCAAGAAATTTGTTATTGAAAACAAACTATTCATCGCCAACGACATCCCGTATTCCCAAGCGGTCACCCTTCCAAGTACTAACGGGACTCGACGTAACTTAACTTCTGGGAGCTGACGAGACCAGGTGCGTTCTACGTGATATGGCCGTTGACATTCAAAAATGAAAATTTACCCTCCCAGTCCCAATGGATGAATAGAAAATCACTTCAAAGTGACAGAAATGTTTGTTCTTTGAATTTGGACTGGTAACCATCGCAAATAAAAAGCGCGATCAACTTTGAAAAACTCGCAATGAAATTCATCCAGAATCATTCCTATAGATGAATTGAACCTATCCCTATGTCATTGAAATTTTTGATCTACGAATTTGGACTGGTAACCATTGCGATTAAAAAACGCGATAAAATTTGACAAAATCTCAATGGAATTGATCCAGAATCATTCTTATAGATGCATTGAACCTATCTCTAAGGCATTGAAATGTTTCATCTACGAAATTGGACTGGTAACCATCGTTATTGAAAAAAATTTCAAGAAATTTTTTATTGAAAACAAACTATTCATCGCCAACGACATCCCGTATTCCCAAGCGGTCACCCTTCCAAGTACTAACGGGACTCGACGTAACTTAACTTCTGGGAGCTGACGAGACCAGGTGCGTTCTACGTGATATGGCCGTTGACATTCAAAAATGAAAATTTACCCTCCCAGTCCCAATGGATGAATAGAAAATCACTTCAAAGTGACAGAAATGTTTGTTCATTGAATTTGGACTGGTAACCATCGCGAATAAAAAGCGCGATCAACTTTGAAAAACTCGCAATGAAATTCATCCAGAATCATTCCTATAGATGAATTGAACCTATCCCTATGTCATTGACATTTTTGATCTACGAATTTGGACTGGTAACCATCACGATTAAACAACGCGATAAAATTTGACAAACTCTCAATGGAATTGATCCAGAATCATTCTTATAGATGAATTGAACCTATCTCTAAGGCATTGAAATGTTTCATCTACGAAATTGGACTGGTAACCATCGTTATTGAAAAAAATGTCAAGAAATTTGTTATTGAAAACAAACTATCCATCGCCAACGACATCCCGTATTCCCAAGCGGTCACCCTTCCAAGTACTAACGGGACTCGACGTAACTTAACTTCTGGGAGCTGACGAGACCAGGTGCGTTCTACGTGATATGGCCGTTGACATTCAAAAATGAAAATTTACCCTCCCAGTCCCAATGGATGAATAGAAAATCACTTCAAAGTGACAGAAATGTTTGTTCATTGAATTTGGACTGGTAACCATCGCGAATAAAAAGCGCGATCAACTTTGAAAAACTCGCAATGAAATTCATCCAGAATCATTCCTATAGATGAATTGAACCTATCCCTATGTCATTGAAATTTTTGATCTACGAATTTGGACTGGTAACCATTGCGATTAAAAAACGCGATAAAATTTGACAAAATCTCAATGGAATTGATCCAGAATCATTCTTATAGATGAATTGAACCTATCTCTAAGGCATTGAAATGTTTCATCTACGAAATTGGACTAGTAACCATCGTTATTGAAAAAAAATTTCAAGAAATTTTTTATTGAAAACAAGCTATTCATCGCCAACGACATCCCGTATTCCCAAGCGGTCACCCTTCCAAGTACTAACGGGACTCGACGTAACTTAACTTCTGGGAGCTGACGAGACCAGGTGCGTTCTACGTGATATGGCCGTTGACATTCAAAAATGAAAATTTACCCTCCCATTCCCAATGGATGAATAGAAAATCACTTCAAAGTGACAGAAATGTTTGTTCATTGAATTTGGACTGGTAACCATCGCGAATAAAAAGCGCGATCAACTTTGAAAAACTCGCAATGAAATTCATCCAGAATCATTCCTATAGATGAATTGAACCTATCCCTATGTCATTGAAATTTTTGATCTACGAATTTGGACTGGTAACCATCACGATTAATAACGCGATAAAATTTGACAAACTCTCAATGAAATTGATCCAGAATCATTCTTATAGATGAATTGAACCTATCTCTAAGGCATTGAAATGTTTCATCTACGAAATTGGACTGGTAACCATCGTGATTGAAAAAAAATGTCAAGAAATTTGTTATTGAAAACAAACTATCCATCGCCAACGACATCCCGTATTCTCAAGCGCTCACCCTTCCAAGTACTAACGGGACTCGACGTAACTTAACTTCTGGGAGCTGACGAGACCAGGTGCGTTCTACGTGATATGGCCGTTGACATTCAAAAATGAAAATTGACCCTCCCAGTCCCAATGGATGAATAGAAAATCACTTCAAAGTGACAGAAATGTTTGTTCATTGAATTTGGACTGGTAACCATCGCAAATAAAAAGCGCGATCAACTTTGAAAAACTCGCAATGAAATTCATCCAGAATCATTCCTATAGATGAATTGAACCTATCCCTATGTCATTGAAATTTTTGATCTACGAATTTGGACTGGTAACCATTGCGATTAAAAAACGCGATAAAATTTGACAAAATCTCAATGGAATTGATCCAGAATCATTCTTATAGATGAATTGAACCTATCTCTAAGGCATTGAAATGTTTCATCTACGAAATTGGACTAGTAACCATCGTTATTGAAAAAAAATTTCAAGAAATTTTTTATTGAAAACAAGCTATTCATCGCCAACGACATCCCGTATTCCCAAGCGGTCACCCTTCCAAGTACTAACGGGACTCGACGTAACTTAACTTCTGGGAGCTGACGAGACCAGGTGCGTTCTACGTGATATGGCCGTTGACATTCAAAAATGAAAATTTACCCTCCCAGTCCCAATGGATGAATAGAAAATCACTTCAAAGTGACAGAAATGTTTGTTCTTTGAATTTGGACTGGTAACCATCGCAAATAAAAAGCGCGATCAACTTTGAAAAACTCGCAATGAAATTCATCCAGAATCATTCCTATAGATGAATTGAACCTATCCCTATGTCATTGAAATTTTTGATCTACGAATTTGGACTGGTAACCATTGCGATTAAAAAACGCGATAAAATTTGACAAAATCTCAATGGAATTGATCCAGAATCATTCTTATAGATGCATTGAACCTATCTCTAAGGCATTGAAATGTTTCATCTACGAAATTGGACTGGTAACCATCGTTATTGAAAAAAATTTCAAGAAATTTTTTATTGAAAACAAACTATTCATCGCCAACGACATCCCGTATTCCCAAGCGGTCACCCTTCCAAGTACTAACGGGACTCGACGTAACTTAACTTCTGGGAGCTGACGAGACCAGGTGCGTTCTACGTGATATGGCCGTTGACATTCAAAAATGAAAATTTACCCTCCCAGTCCCAATGGATGAATAGAAAATCACTTCAAAGTGACAGAAATGTTTGTTCTTTGAATTTGGACTGGTAACCATCGCAAATAAAAAGCGCGATCAACTTTGAAAAACTCGCAATGAAATTCATCCAGAATCATTCCTATAGATGAATTGAACCTATCCCTATGTCATTGAAATTTTTGATCTACGAATTTGGACTGGTAACCATTGCGATTAAAAAACGCGATAAAATTTGACAAAATCTCAATGGAATTGATCCAGAATCATTCTTATAGATGCATTGAACCTATCTCTAAGGCATTGAAATGTTTCATCTACGAAATTGGACTGGTAACCATCGTTATTGAAAAAAATTTCAAGAAATTTTTTATTGAAAACAAACTATTCATCGCCAACGACATCCCGTATTCCCAAGCGGTCACCCTTCCAAGTACTAACGGGACTCGACGTAACTTAACTTCTGGGAGCTGACGAGACCAGGTGCGTTCTACGTGATATGGCCGTTGACATTCAAAAATGAAAATTTACCCTCCCAGTCCCAATGGATGAATAGAAAATCACTTCAAAGTGACAGAAATGTTTGTTCTTTGAATTTGGACTGGTAACCATCGCAAATAAAAAGCGCGATCAACTTTGAAAAACTCGCAATGAAATTCATCCAGAATCATTCCTATAGATGAATTGAACCTATCCCTATGTCATTGAAATTTTTGATCTACGAATTTGGACTGGTAACCATTGCGATTAAAAAACGCGATAAAATTTGACAAAATCTCAATGGAATTGATCCAGAATCATTCTTATAGATGCATTGAACCTATCTCTAAGGCATTGAAATGTTTCATCTACGAAATTGGACTGGTAACCATCGTTATTGAAAAAAATTTCAAGAAATTTTTTATTGAAAACAAACTATTCATCGCCAACGACATCCCGTATTCCCAAGCGGTCACCCTTCCAAGTACTAACGGGACTCGACGTAACTTAACTTCTGGGAGCTGACGAGACCAGGTGCGTTCTACGTGATATGGCCGTTGACATTCAAAAATGAAAATTTACCCTCCCAGTCCCAATGGATGAATAGAAAATCACTTCAAAGTGACAGAAATGTTTGTTCTTTGAATTTGGACTGGTAACCATCGCAAATAAAAAGCGCGATCAACTTTGAAAAACTCGCAATGAAATTCATCCAGAATCATTCCTATAGATGAATTGAACCTATCCCTATGTCATTGACATTTTTGATCTACGAATTTGGACTGGTAACCATCACGATTAAAAAACGCGATAAAATTTGACAAACTCTCAATGGAATTGATCCAGAATCATTCTTATAGATGAATTGAACCTATCTCTAAGGCATTGAAATGTTTCATCTACGAAATTGGACTGGTAACCATCGTTATTGAAAAAAAATTTCAAGAAATTTTTTATTGAAAACAAACTATTCGTCGCCAACGACATCCCGTATTCCCAAGCGGTCACCCTTCCAAGTACTAACGGGACTCGACGTAACTTAACTTCTGGGAGCTGACGAGACCAGGTGCGTTCTACGTGATATGGCCGTTGACATTCAAAAATGAAAATTTACCCTCCCAGTCCCAATGGATGAATAGAAAATCACTTCAAAGTGACAGAAATGTTTGTTCTTTGAATTTGGACTGGTAACCATCGCAAATAAAAAGCGCGATCAACTTTGAAAAACTCGCAATGAAATTCATCCAGAATCATTCCTATAGATGAATTGAACCTATCCCTATGTCATTGAAATTTTTGATCTACGAATTTGGACTGGTAACCATTGCGATTAAAAAACGCGATAAAATTTGACAAAATCTCAATGGAATTGATCCAGAATCATTCTTATAGATGCATTGAACCTATCTCTAAGGCATTGAAATGTTTCATCTACGAAATTGGACTGGTAACCATCGTTATTGAAAAAAATTTCAAGAAATTTTTTATTGAAAACAAACTATTCATCGCCAACGACATCCCGTATTCCCAAGCGGTCACCCTTCCAAGTACTAACTGGACTCGACGTAACTTAACTTCTGGGAGCTGACGAGACCAGGTGCGTTCTACGTGATATGGCCGTTGACATTCAAAAATGAAAATTTACCCTCCCAGTCCCAATGGATGAATAGAAAATCACTTCAAAGTGACAGAAATGTTTGTTCATTGAATTTGGACTGGTAACCATCGCGAATAAAAAGCGCGATCAACTTTGAAAAACTCGCAATGAAATTCATCCAGAATCATTCCTATAGATGAATTGAACCTATCCCTATGTCATTGAAATTTTTGATCTACGAATTTGGACTGGTAACCATCACGATTAATAACGCGATAAAATTTGACAAACTCTCAATGGAATTGATCCAGAATCATTCTTATAGATGAATTGAACCTATCTCTAAGGCATTGAAATGTTTCATCTACGAAATTGGACTGGTAACCATCGTGATTGAAAAAAAATGTCAAGAAATTTGTTATTGAAAATAAACTATCCATCGCCAACGACATCCCGTATTCTCAAGCGGTCACCCTTCCAAGTACTAACGGGACTCGACGTAACTTAACTTCTGGGAGCTGACGAGACCAGGTGCGTTCTACGTGATATGGCCGTTGACATTCAAAAATGAAAATTTACCCTCCCAGTCCCAATGGATGAATAGAAAATCACTTCAAAGTGACAGAAATGTTTGTTCTTTGAATTTGGACTGGTAACCATCGCAAATAAAAAGCGCGATCAACTTTGAAAAACTCGCAATGAAATTCATCCAGAATCATTCCTATAGATGAATTGAACCTATCCCTATGTCATTGACATTTTTGATCTACGAATTTGGACTGGTAACCATCACGATTAAAAAACGCGATAAAATTTGACAAACTCTCAATGGAATTGATCCAGAATCATTCTTATAGATGAATTGAACCTATCTCTAAGGCATTGAAATGTTTCATCTACGAAATTGGACTGGTAACCATCGTTATTGAAAAAAAATTTCAAGAAATTTTTTATTGAAAACAAACTATTCATCGCCAACGACATCCCGTATTCCCAAGCGGTCACCCTTCCAAGTACTAACGGGACTCGACGTAACTTAACTTCTGGGAGCTGACGAGACCAGGTGCGTTCTACGTGATATGGCCGTTGACATTCAAAAATGAAAATTTACCCTCCCAGTCCCAATGGATGAATAGAAAATCACTTCAAAGTGACAGAAATGTTTGTTCTTTGAATTTGGACTGGTAACCATCGCAAATAAAAAGCGCGATCAACTTTGAAAAACTCGCAATGAAATTCATCCAGAATCATTCCTATAGATGAATTGAACCTATCCCTATGTCATTGAAATTTTTGATCTACGAATTTGGACTGGTAACCATTGCGATTAAAAAACGCGATAAAATTTGACAAAATCTCAATGGAATTGATCCAGAATCATTCTTATAGATGAATTGAACCTATCTCTAAGGCATTGAAATGTTTCATCTACGAAATTGGACTAGTAACCATCGTTATTGAAAAAAAATTTCAAGAAATTTTTTATTGAAAACAAGCTATTCATCGCCAACGACATCCCGTATTCCCAAGCGGTCACCCTTCCAAGTACTAACGGGACTCGACGTAACTTAACTTCTGGGAGCTGACGAGACCAGGTGCGTTCTACGTGATATGGCCGTTGACATTCAAAAATGAAAATTTACCCTCCCAGTCCCAATGGATGAATAGAAAATCACTTCAAAGTGACAGAAATGTTTGTTCTTTGAATTTGGACTGGTAACCATCGCAAATAAAAAGCGCGATCAACTTTGAAAAACTCGCAATGAAATTCATCCAGAATCATTCCTATAGATGAATTGAACCTATCCCTATGTCATTGAAATTTTTGATCTACGAATTTGGACTGGTAACCATTGCGATTAAAAAACGCGATAAAATTTGACAAAATCTCAATGGAATTGATCCAGAATCATTCTTATAGATGCATTGAACCTATCTCTAAGGCATTGAAATGTTTCATCTACGAAATTGGACTGGTAACCATCGTTATTGAAAAAAATTTCAAGAAATTTTTTATTGAAAACAAACTATTCATCGCCAACGACATCCCGTATTCCCAAGCGGTCACCCTTCCAAGTACTAACGGGACTCGACGTAACTTAACTTCTGGGAGCTGACGAGACCAGGTGCGTTCTACGTGATATGGCCGTTGACATTCAAAAATGAAAATTTACCCTCCCAGTCCCAATGGATGAATAGAAAATCACTTCAAAGTGACAGAAATGTTTGTTCTTTGAATTTGGACTGGTAACCATCGCAAATAAAAAGCGCGATCAACTTTGAAAAACTCGCAATGAAATTCATCCAGAATCATTCCTATAGATGAATTGAACCTATCCCTATGTCATTGAAATTTTTGATCTACGAATTTGGACTGGTAACCATTGCGATTAAAAAACGCGATAAAATTTGACAAAATCTCAATGGAATTGATCCAGAATCATTCTTATAGATGCATTGAACCTATCTCTAAGGCATTGAAATGTTTCATCTACGAAATTGGACTGGTAACCATCGTTATTGAAAAAAATTTCAAGAAATTTTTTATTGAAAACAAACTATTCATCGCCAACGACATCCCGTATTCCCAAGCGGTCACCCTTCCAAGTACTAACGGGACTCGACGTAACTTAACTTCTGGGAGCTGACGAGACCAGGTGCGTTCTACGTGATATGGCCGTTGACATTCAAAAATGAAAATTTACCCTCCCAGTCCCAATGGATGAATAGAAAATCACTTCAAAGTGACAGAAATGTTTGTTCTTTGAATTTGGACTGGTAACCATCGCAAATAAAAAGCGCGATCAACTTTGAAAAACTCGCAATGAAATTCATCCAGAATCATTCCTATAGATGAATTGAACCTATCCCTATGTCATTGACATTTTTGATCTACGAATTTGGACTGGTAACCATCACGATTAAAAAACGCGATAAAATTTGACAAACTCTCAATGGAATTGATCCAGAATCATTCTTATAGATGAATTGAACCTATCTCTAAGGCATTGAAATGTTTCATCTACGAAATTGGACTGGTAACCATCGTTATTGAAAAAAAATTTCAAGAAATTTTTTATTGAAAACAAACTATTCGTCGCCAACGACATCCCGTATTCCCAAGCGGTCACCCTTCCAAGTACTAACGGGACTCGACGTAACTTAACTTCTGGGAGCTGACGAGACCAGGTGCGTTCTACGTGATATGGCCGTTGACATTCAAAAATGAAAATTTACCCTCCCAGTCCCAATGGATGAATAGAAAATCACTTCAAAGTGACAGAAATGTTTGTTCTTTGAATTTGGACTGGTAACCATCGCAAATAAAAAGCGCGATCAACTTTGAAAAACTCGCAATGAAATTCATCCAGAATCATTCCTATAGATGAATTGAACCTATCCCTATGTCATTGAAATTTTTGATCTACGAATTTGGACTGGTAACCATTGCGATTAAAAAACGCGATAAAATTTGACAAAATCTCAATGGAATTGATCCAGAATCATTCTTATAGATGCATTGAACCTATCTCTAAGGCATTGAAATGTTTCATCTACGAAATTGGACTGGTAACCATCGTTATTGAAAAAAATTTCAAGAAATTTTTTATTGAAAACAAACTATTCATCGCCAACGACATCCCGTATTCCCAAGCGGTCACCCTTCCAAGTACTAACTGGACTCGACGTAACTTAACTTCTGGGAGCTGACGAGACCAGGTGCGTTCTACGTGATATGGCCGTTGACATTCAAAAATGAAAATTTACCCTCCCAGTCCCAATGGATGAATAGAAAATCACTTCAAAGTGACAGAAATGTTTGTTCATTGAATTTGGACTGGTAACCATCGCGAATAAAAAGCGCGATCAACTTTGAAAAACTCGCAATGAAATTCATCCAGAATCATTCCTATAGATGAATTGAACCTATCCCTATGTCATTGAAATTTTTGATCTACGAATTTGGACTGGTAACCATCACGATTAATAACGCGATAAAATTTGACAAACTCTCAATGGAATTGATCCAGAATCATTCTTATAGATGAATTGAACCTATCTCTAAGGCATTGAAATGTTTCATCTACGAAATTGGACTGGTAACCATCGTGATTGAAAAAAAATGTCAAGAAATTTGTTATTGAAAATAAACTATCCATCGCCAACGACATCCCGTATTCTCAAGCGGTCACCCTTCCAAGTACTAACGGGACTCGACGTAACTTAACTTCTGGGAGCTGACGAGACCAGGTGCGTTCTACGTGATATGGCCGTTGACATTCAAAAATGAAAATTTACCCTCCCAGTCCCAATGGATGAATAGAAAATCACTTCAAAGTGACAGAAATGTTTGTTCTTTGAATTTGGACTGGTAACCATCGCAAATAAAAAGCGCGATCAACTTTGAAAAACTCGCAATGAAATTCATCCAGAATCATTCCTATAGATGAATTGAACCTATCCCTATGTCATTGACATTTTTGATCTACGAATTTGGACTGGTAACCATCACGATTAAAAAACGCGATAAAATTTGACAAACTCTCAATGGAATTGATCCAGAATCATTCTTATAGATGAATTGAACCTATCTCTAAGGCATTGAAATGTTTCATCTACGAAATTGGACTGGTAACCATCGTTATTGAAAAAAAATTTCAAGAAATTTTTTATTGAAAACAAACTATTCATCGCCAACGACATCCCGTATTCCCAAGCGGTCACCCTTCCAAGTACTAACGGGACTCGACGTAACTTAACTTCTGGGAGCTGACGAGACCAGGTGCGTTCTACGTGATATGGCCGTTGACATTCAAAAATGAAAATTTACCCTCCCAGTCCCAATGGATGAATAGAAAATCACTTCAAAGTGACAGAAATGTTTGTTCTTTGAATTTGGACTGGTAACCATCGCAAATAAAAAGCGCGATCAACTTTGAAAAACTCGCAATGAAATTCATCCAGAATCATTCCTATAGATGAATTGAACCTATCCCTATGTCATTGAAATTTTTGATCTACGAATTTGGACTGGTAACCATTGCGATTAAAAAACGCGATAAAATTTGACAAAATCTCAATGGAATTGATCCAGAATCATTCTTATAGATGAATTGAACCTATCTCTAAGGCATTGAAATGTTTCATCTACGAAATTGGACTAGTAACCATCGTTATTGAAAAAAAATTTCAAGAAATTTTTTATTGAAAACAAGCTATTCATCGCCAACGACATCCCGTATTCCCAAGCGGTCACCCTTCCAAGTACTAACGGGACTCGACGTAACTTAACTTCTGGGAGCTGACGAGACCAGGTGCGTTCTACGTGATATGGCCGTTGACATTCAAAAATGAAAATTTACCCTCCCAGTCCCAATGGATGAATAGAAAATCACTTCAAAGTGACAGAAATGTTTGTTCTTTGAATTTGGACTGGTAACCATCGCAAATAAAAAGCGCGATCAACTTTGAAAAACTCGCAATGAAATTCATCCAGAATCATTCCTATAGATGAATTGAACCTATCCCTGTGTCATTGAAATTTTTGATCTACGAATTTGGACTGGTAACCATTGCGATTAAAAAACGCGATAAAATTTGACAAAATCTCAATGGAATTGATCCAGAATCATTCTTATAGATGCATTGAACCTATCTCTAAGGCATTGAAATGTTTCATCTACGAAATTGGACTGGTAACCATCGTTATTGAAAAAAATTTCAAGAAATTTTTTATTGAAAACAAACTATTCATCGCCAACGACATCCCGTATTCCCAAGCGGTCACCCTTCCAAGTACTAACGGGACTCGACGTAACTTAACTTCTGGGAGCTGACGAGACCAGGTGCGTTCTACGTGATATGGCCGTTGACATTCAAAAATGAAAATTTACCCTCCCAGTCCCAATGGATGAATAGAAAATCACTTCAAAGTGACAGAAATGTTTGTTCTTTGAATTTGGACTGGTAACCATCGCAAATAAAAAGCGCGATCAACTTTGAAAAACTCGCAATGAAATTCATCCAGAATCATTCCTATAGATGAATTGAACCTATCCCTATGTCATTGAAATTTTTGATCTACGAATTTGGACTGGTAACCATTGCGATTAAAAAACGCGATAAAATTTGACAAAATCTCAATGGAATTGATCCAGAATCATTCTTATAGATGCATTGAACCTATCTCTAAGGCATTGAAATGTTTCATCTACGAAATTGGACTGGTAACCATCGTTATTGAAAAAAATTTCAAGAAATTTTTTATTGAAAACAAACTATTCATCGCCAACGACATCCCGTATTCCCAAGCGGTCACCCTTCCAAGTACTAACGGGACTCGACGTAACTTAACTTCTGGGAGCTGACGAGACCAGGTGCGTTCTACGTGATATGGCCGTTGACATTCAAAAATGAAAATTTACCCTCCCAGTCCCAATGGATGAATAGAAAATCACTTCAAAGTGACAGAAATGTTTGTTCATTGAATTTGGACTGGTAACCATCGCGAATAAAAAGCGCGATCAACTTTGAAAAACTCGCAATGAAATTCATCCAGAATCATTCCTATAGATGAATTGAACCTATCCCTATGTCATTGAAATTTTTGATCTACGAATTTGGACTGGTAACCATCACGATTAATAACGCGATAAAATTTGACAAACTCTCAATGGAATTGATCCAGAATCATTCTTATAGATGAATTGAACCTATCTCTAAGGCATTGAAATGTTTCATCTACGAAATTGGACTGGTAACCATCGTGATTGAAAAAAAATGTCAAGAAATTTGTTATTGAAAACAAACTATTCATCGCCAACGACATCCCGTATTCCCAAGCGGTCACCCTTCCAAGTACTAACGGGACTCGACGTAACTTAACTTCTGGGAGCTGACGAGACCAGGTGCGTTCTACGTGATATGGCCGTTGACATTCAAAAATGAAAATTTACCCTCCCAGTCCCAATGGATGAATAGAAAATCACTTCAAAGTGACAGAAATGTTTGTTCTTTGAATTTGGACTGGTAACCATCGCAAATAAAAAGCGCGATCAACTTTGAAAAACTCGCAATGAAATTCATCCAGAATCATTCCTATAGATGAATTGAACCTATCCCTATGTCATTGAAATTTTTGATCTACGAATTTGGACTGGTAACCATTGCGATTAAAAAACGCGATAAAATTTGACAAAATCTCAATGGAATTGATCCAGAATCATTCTTATAGATGCATTGAACCTATCTCTAAGGCATTGAAATGTTTCATCTACGAAATTGGACTGGTAACCATCGTTATTGAAAAAAATTTCAAGAAATTTTTTATTGAAAACAAACTATTCATCGCCAACGACATCCCGTATTCCCAAGCGGTCACCCTTCCAAGTACTAACGGGACTCGACGTAACTTAACTTCTGGGAGCTGACGAGACCAGGTGCGTTCTACGTGATATGGCCGTTGACATTCAAAAATGAAAATTTACCCTCCCAGTCCCAATGGATGAATAGAAAATCACTTCAAAGTGACAGAAATGTTTGTTCATTGAATTTGGACTGGTAACCATCGCGAATAAAAAGCGCGATCAACTTTGAAAAACTCGCAATGAAATTCATCCAGAATCATTCCTATAGATGAATTGAACCTATCCCTATGTCATTGAAATTTTTGATCTACGAATTTGGACTGGTAACCATCACGATTAATAACGCGATAAAATTTGACAAACTCTCAATGGAATTGATCCAGAATCATTCTTATAGATGAATTGAACCTATCTCTAAGGCATTGAAATGTTTCATCTACGAAATTGGACTGGTAACCATCGTTATTGAAAAAAAATGTCAAGAAATTTTTTATTGAAAACAAACTATCCATCGCCAACGACATCCCGTATTCCCAAGCGGTCACCCTTCCAAGTACTAACGGAACTCGACGTAACTTAACTTCTGGGAGCTGACGAGACCAGGTGCGTTCTACGTGATATGGCCATTGACATTCAAAAATGAAAATTTACCCTCCCAGTCCCAATGGATGAATAGAAAATCACTTCAAAGTGACAGAAATGTTTGTTCATTGAATTTTGACTGGTAACCATCGCGAATAAAAAGCGCGATGAACTTTGAAAAACTCGCAATGAAATTCATCCAGAATCATTCCTATAGATGAATTGAACCTATCCCTATGTCATTGAAATTTTTGATCTACGAATTTGGACTGGTAACCATCACGATTAATAACGCGATAAAATTTGACAAACTCTCAATGGAATTGATCCAGAATCATTCTTATAGATGAATTGAACCTATCTCTAAGGCATTGAAATGTTTCATCTACGAAATTGGACTGGTAACCATCGTTATTGAAAAAAAATGTCAAGAAATTTTTTATTGAAAACAAACTATCCATCGCCAACGACATCCCGTATTCCCAAGCGGTCACCCTTCCAAGTACTAACGGAACTCGACGTAACTTAACTTCTGGGAGCTGACGAGACCAGGTGCGTTCTACGTGATATGGCCATTGACATTCAAAAATGAAAATTTACCCTCCCAGTCCCAATGGATGAATAGAAAATCACTTCAAAGTGACAGAAATGTTTGTTCATTGAATTTTGACTGGTAACCATCGCGAATAAAAAGCGCGATGAACTTTGAAAAACTCGCAATGAAATTCATCCAGAATCATTCCTATAGATGAATTGAACCTATCCCTATGTCATTGAAATTTTTGATCTACGAATTTGGACTGGTAACCATCACGATTAAAAAACGCGATAAAATTTGACAAACTCTCAATGGAATTGATCCAGAATCATTCTTATAGATGAATTGAACCTATCTCTAAGGCATTGAAATGTTTCATCTACGAAATTGGACTGGTAACCATCGTTATTGAAAAAAAATTTCAAGAAATTTTTTATTGAAAACAAACTATTCATCGCCAACGACATCCCGTATTCCCAAGCGGTCACCCTTCCAAGTACTAACGGGACTCGACGTAACTTAACTTCTGGGAGCTGACGAGACCAGGTGCGTTCTACGTGATATGGCCGTTGACATTCAAAAATGAAAATTTACCCTCCCATTCCCAATGGATGAATAGAAAATCACTTCAAAGTGACAGAAATGTTTGTTCATTGAATTTGGACTGGTAACCATCGCGAATAAAAAGCGCGATGAACTTTGAAAAACTCGCAATGAAATTCATCCAGAATCATTCCTATAGATGAATTGAACCTATCCCTATGTCATTGAAATTTTTGATCTACGAATTTGGACTGGTAACCATCACGATTAATAACGCGATAAAATTTGACAAACTCTCAATGGAATTGATCCAGAATCATTCTTATAGATGAATTGAACCTATCTCTAAGGCATTGAAATGTTTCATCTACGAAATTGGACTGGTAACCATCGTTATTGAAAAAAAATGTCAAGAAATTTTTTATTGAAAACAAACTATCCATCGCCAACGACATCCCGTATTCCCAAGCGGTCACCCTTCCAAGTACTAACGGAACTCGACGTAACTTAACTTCTGGGAGCTGACGAGACCAGGTGCGTTCTACGTGATATGGCCATTGACATTCAAAAATGAAAATTTACCCTCCCAGTCCCAATGGATGAATAGAAAATCACTTCAAAGTGACAGAAATGTTTGTTCATTGAATTTTGACTGGTAACCATCGCGAATAAAAAGCGCGATGAACTTTGAAAAACTCGCAATGAAATTCATCCAGAATCATTCCTATAGATGAATTGAACCTATCCCTATGTCATTGAAATTTTTGATCTACGAATTTGGACTGGTAACCATCACGATTAAAAAACGCGATAAAATTTGACAAACTCTCAATGGAATTGATCCAGAATCATTCTTATAGATGAATTGAACCTATCTCTAAGGCATTGAAATGTTTCATCTACGAAATTGGACTGGTAACCATCGTTATTGAAAAAAAATTTCAAGAAATTTTTTATTGAAAACAAACTATTCATCGCCAACGACATCCCGTATTCCCAAGCGGTCACCCTTCCAAGTACTAACGGGACTCGACGTAACTTAACTTCTGGGAGCTGACGAGACCAGGTGCGTTCTACGTGATATGGCCGTTGACATTCAAAAATGAAAATTTACCCTCCCATTCCCAATGGATGAATAGAAAATCACTTCAAAGTGACAGAAATGTTTGTTCATTGAATTTGGACTGGTAACCATCGCGAATAAAAAGCGCGATCAACTTTGAAAAACTCGCAATGAAATTCATCCAGAATCATTCCTATAGATGAATTGAACCTATCCCTATGTCATTGAAATTTTTGATCTACGAATTTGGACTGGTAACCATCACGATTAATAACGCGATAAAATTTGACAAACTCTCAATGGAATTGATCCAGAATCATTCTTATAGATGAATTGAACCTATCTCTAAGGCATTGAAATGTTTCATCTACGAAATTGGACTGGTAACCATCGTGATTGAAAAAAAATGTCAAGAAATTTTTTATTGAAAACAAACTATCCATCGCCAACGACATCCCGTATTCCCAAGCGGTCACCCTTCCAAGTACTAACGGAACTCGACGTAACTTAACTTCTGGGAGCTGACGAGACCAGGTGCGTTCTACGTGATATGGCCATTGACATTCAAAAATGAAAATTTACCCTCCCAGTCCCAATGGATGAATAGAAAATCACTTCAAAGTGACAGAAATGTTTGTTCATTGAATTTTGACTGGTAACCATCGCGAATAAAAAGCGCGATGAACTTTGAAAAACTCGCAATGAAATTCATCCAGAATCATTCCTATAGATGAATTGAACCTATCCCTATGTCATTGAAATTTTTGATCTACGAATTTGGACTGGTAACCATCACGATTAAAAAACGCGATAAAATTTGACAAACTCTCAATGGAATTGATCCAGAATCATTCTTATAGATGAATTGAACCTATCTCTAAGGCATTGAAATGTTTCATCTACGAAATTGGACTGGTAACCATCGTTATTGAAAAAAAATTTCAAGAAATTTTTTATTGAAAACAAACTATTCATCGCCAACGACATCCCGTATTCCCAAGCGGTCACCCTTCCAAGTACTAACGGGACTCGACGTAACTTAACTTCTGGGAGCTGACGAGACCAGGTGCGTTCTACGTGATATGGCCGTTGACATTCAAAAATGAAAATTTACCCTCCCAGTCCCAATGGATGAATAGAAAATCACTTCAAAGTGACAGAAATGTTTGTTCTTTGAATTTGGACTGGTAACCATCGCAAATAAAAAGCGCGATCAACTTTGAAAAACTCGCAATGAAATTCATCCAGAATCATTCCTATAGATGAATTGAACCTATCCCTATGTCATTGAAATTTTTGATCTACGAATTTGGACTGGTAACCATTGCGATTAAAAAACGCGATAAAATTTGACAAAATCTCAATGGAATTGATCCAGAATCATTCTTATAGATGCATTGAACCTATCTCTAAGGCATTGAAATGTTTCATCTACGAAATTGGACTGGTAACCATCGTTATTGAAAAAAAATTTCAAGAAATTTTTTATTGAAAACAAACTATTCATCGCCAACGACATCCCGTATTCCCAAGCGGTCACCCTTCCAAGTACTAACGGGACTCGACGTAAGTTAACTTCTGGGAGCTGACGAGACCAGGTGCGTTCTACGTGATATGGCCGTTGACATTCAAAAATGAAAATTTACCCTCCCAGTCCCAATGGATGAATAGAAAATCACTTCAAAGTGACAGAAATGTTTGTTCATTGAATTTGGACTGGTAACCATCGCGAATAAAAAGCGCGATCAACTTTGAAAAACTCGCAATGAAATTCATCCAGAATCATTCCTATAGATGAATTGAACCTATCCCTATGTCATTGAAATTTTTGATCTACGAATTTGGACTGGTAACCATTGCGATTAAAAAACGCGATAAAATTTGACAAAATCTCAATGGAATTGATCCAGAATCATTCTTATAGATGCATTGAACCTATCTCTAAGGCATTGAAATGTTTCATCTACGAAATTGGACTGGTAACCATCGTTATTGAAAAAAATTTCAAGAAATTTTTTATTGAAAACAAACTATTCATCGCCAACGACATCCCGTATTCCCAAGCGGTCACCCTTCCAAGTACTAACGGGACTCGACGTAACTTAACTTCTGGGAGCTGACGAGACCAGGTGCGTTCTACGTGATATGGCCGTTGACATTCAAAACTGAAAATTTACCCTCCCAGTCCCAATGGATGAATAGAAAATCACTTCAAAGTGACAGAAATGTTTGTTCTTTGAATTTGGACTGGTAACCATCGCAAATAAAAAGCGCGATCAACTTTGAAAAACTCGCAATGAAATTCATCCAGAATCATTCCTATAGATGAATTGAACCTATCCCTATGTCATTGAAATTTTTGATCTACGAATTTGGACTGGTAACCATTGCGATTAAAAAACGCGATAAAATTTGACAAAATCTCAATGGAATTGATCCAGAATCATTCTTATAGATGCATTGAACCTATCTCTAAGGCATTGAAATGTTTCATCTACGAAATTGGACTGGTAACCATCGTTATTGAAAAAAATTTCAAGAAATTTTTTATTGAAAACAAACTATTCATCGCCAACGACATCCCGTATTCCCAAGCGGTCACCCTTCCAAGTACTAACGGGACTCGACGTAACTTAACTTCTGGGAGCTGACGAGACCAGGTGCGTTCTACGTGATATGGCCGTTGACATTCAAAACTGAAAATTTACCCTCCCAGTCCCAATGGATGAATAGAAAATCACTTCAAAGTGACAGAAATGTTTGTTCTTTGAATTTGGACTGGTAACCATCGCAAATAAAAAGCGCGATCAACTTTGAAAAACTCGCAATGAAATTCATCCAGAATCATTCCTATAGATGAATTGAACCTATCCCTATGTCATTGAAATTTTTGATCTACGAATTTGGACTGGTAACCATTGCGATTAAAAAACGCGATAAAATTTGACAAAATCTCAATGGAATTGATCCAGAATCATTCTTATAGATGCATTGAACCTATCTCTAAGGCATTGAAATGTTTCATCTACGAAATTGGACTGGTAACCATCGTTATTGAAAAAAAATTTCAAGAAATTTTTTATTGAAAACAAACTATTCATCGCCAACGACATCCCGTATTCCCAAGCGGTCACCCTTCCAAGTACTAACGGGACTCGACGTAAGTTAACTTCTGGGAGCTGACGAGACCAGGTGCGTTCTACGTGATATGGCCGTTGACATTCAAAAATGAAAATTTACCCTCCCAGTCCCAATGGATGAATAGAAAATCACTTCAAAGTGACAGAAATGTTTGTTCATTGAATTTGGACTGGTAACCATCGCGAATAAAAAGCGCGATCAACTTTGAAAAACTCGCAATGAAATTCATCCAGAATCATTCCTATAGATGAATTGAACCTATCCCTATGTCATTGAAATTTTTGATCTACGAATTTGGACTGGTAACCATTGCGATTAAAAAACGCGATAAAATTTGACAAAATCTCAATGGAATTGATCCAGAATCATTCTTATAGATGCATTGAACCTATCTCTAAGGCATTGAAATGTTTCATCTACGAAATTGGACTGGTAACCATCGTTATTGAAAAAAATTTCAAGAAATTTTTTATTGAAAACAAACTATTCATCGCCAACGACATCCCGTATTCCCAAGCGGTCACCCTTCCAAGTACTAACGGGACTCGACGTAACTTAACTTCTGGGAGCTGACGAGACCAGGTGCGTTCTACGTGATATGGCCGTTGACATTCAAAACTGAAAATTTACCCTCCCAGTCCCAATGGATGAATAGAAAATCACTTCAAAGTGACAGAAATGTTTGTTCTTTGAATTTGGACTGGTAACCATCGCAAATAAAAAGCGCGATCAACTTTGAAAAACTCGCAATGAAATTCATCCAGAATCATTCCTATAGATGAATTGAACCTATCCCTATGTCATTGAAATTTTTGATCTACGAATTTGGACTGGTAACCATTGCGATTAAAAAACGCGATAAAATTTGACAAAATCTCAATGGAATTGATCCAGAATCATTCTTATAGATGCATTGAACCTATCTCTAAGGCATTGAAATGTTTCATCTACGAAATTGGACTGGTAACCATCGTTATTGAAAAAAAATTTCAAGAAATTTTTTATTGAAAACAAACTATTCATCGCCAACGACATCCCGTATTCCCAAGCGGTCACCCTTCCAAGTACTAACGGGACTCGACGTAAGTTAACTTCTGGGAGCTGACGAGACCAGGTGCGTTCTACGTGATATGGCCGTTAACATTCAAAAATGAAAATTTACCCTCCCAGTCCCAATGGATGAATAGAAAATCACTTCAAAGTGACAGAAATGTTTGTTCATTGAATTTGGACTGGTAACCATCGCGAATAAAAAGCGCGATCAACTTTGAAAAACTCGCAATGAAATTCATCCAGAATCATTCCTATAGATGAATTGAACCTATCCCTATGTCATTGAAATTTTTGATCTACGAATTTGGACTGGTAACCATTGCGATTAAAAAACGCGATAAAATTTGACAAAATCTCAATGGAATTGATCCAGAATCATTCTTATAGATGCATTGAACCTATCTCTAAGGCATTGAAATGTTTCATCTACGAAATTGGACTGGTAACCATCGTTATTGAAAAAAATTTCAAGAAATTTTTTATTGAAAACAAACTATTCATCGCCAACGACATCCCGTATTCCCAAGCGGTCACCCTTCCAAGTACTAACGGGACTCGACGTAAGTTAACTTCTGGGAGCTGACGAGACCAGGTGCGTTCTACGTGATATGGCCGTTGACATTCAAAAATGAAAATTTACCCTCCCAGTCCCAATGGATGAATAGAAAATCACTTCAAAGTGACAGAAATGTTTGTTCATTGAATTTGGACTGGTAACCATCGCGAATAAAAAGCGCGATCAACTTTGAAAAACTCGCAATGAAATTCATCCAGAATCATTCCTATAGATGAATTGAACCTATCCCTATGTCATTGAAATTTTTGATCTACGAATTTGGACTGGTAACCATTGCGATTAAAAAACGCGATAAAATTTGACAAAATCTCAATGGAATTGATCCAGAATCATTCTTATAGATGCATTGAACCTATCTCTAAGGCATTGAAATGTTTCATCTACGAAATTGGACTGGTAACCATCGTTATTGAAAAAAATTTCAAGAAATTTTTTATTGAAAACAAACTATTCATCGCCAACGACATCCCGTATTCCCAAGCGGTCACCCTTCCAAGTACTAACGGGACTCGACGTAACTTAACTTCTGGGAGCTGACGAGACCAGGTGCGTTCTACGTGATATGGCCGTTGACATTCAAAACTGAAAATTTACCCTCCCAGTCCCAATGGATGAATAGAAAATCACTTCAAAGTGACAGAAATGTTTGTTCTTTGAATTTGGACTGGTAACCATCGCAAATAAAAAGCGCGATCAACTTTGAAAAACTCGCAATGAAATTCATCCAGAATCATTCCTATAGATGAATTGAACCTATCCCTATGTCATTGAAATTTTTGATCTACGAATTTGGACTGGTAACCATTGCGATTAAAAAACGCGATAAAATTTGACAAAATCTCAATGGAATTGATCCAGAATCATTCTTATAGATGCATTGAACCTATCTCTAAGGCATTGAAATGTTTCATCTACGAAATTGGACTGGTAACCATCGTTATTGAAAAAAAATTTCAAGAAATTTTTTATTGAAAACAAACTATTCATCGCCAACGACATCCCGTATTCCCAAGCGGTCACCCTTCCAAGTACTAACGGGACTCGACGTAAGTTAACTTCTGGGAGCTGACGAGACCAGGTGCGTTCTACGTGATATGGCCGTTAACATTCAAAAATGAAAATTTACCCTCCCAGTCCCAATGGATGAATAGAAAATCACTTCAAAGTGACAGAAATGTTTGTTCATTGAATTTGGACTGGTAACCATCGCGAATAAAAAGCGCGATCAACTTTGAAAAACTCGCAATGAAATTCATCCAGAATCATTCCTATAGATGAATTGAACCTATCCCTATGTCATTGAAATTTTTGATCTACGAATTTGGACTGGTAACCATTGCGATTAAAAAACGCGATAAAATTTGACAAAATCTCAATGGAATTGATCCAGAATCATTCTTATAGATGCATTGAACCTATCTCTAAGGCATTGAAATGTTTCATCTACGAAATTGGACTGGTAACCATCGTTATTGAAAAAAATTTCAAGAAATTTTTTATTGAAAACAAACTATTCATCGCCAACGACATCCCGTATTCCCAAGCGGTCACCCTTCCAAGTACTAACGGGACTCGACGTAACTTAACTTCTGGGAGCTGACGAGACCAGGTGCGTTCTACGTGATATGGCCGTTGACATTCAAAAATGAAAATTTACCCTCCCAGTCCCAATGGATGAATAGAAAATCACTTCAAAGTGACAGAAATGTTTGTTCTTTGAATTTGGACTGGTAACCATCGCAAATAAAAAGCGCGATCAACTTTGAAAAACTCGCAATGAAATTCATCCAGAATCATTCCTATAGATGAATTGAACCTATCCCTATGTCATTGAAATTTTTGATCTACGAATTTGGACTGGTAACCATTGCGATTAAAAAACGCGATAAAATTTGACAAAATCTCAATGGAATTGATCCAGAATCATTCTTATAGATGCATTGAACCTATCTCTAAGGCATTGAAATGTTTCATCTACGAAATTGGACTGGTAACCATCGTTATTGAAAAAAAATTTCAAGAAATTTTTTATTGAAAACAAACTATTCATCGCCAACGACATCCCGTATTCCCAAGCGGTCACCCTTCCAAGTACTAACGGGACTCGACGTAAGTTAACTTCTGGGAGCTGACGAGACCAGGTGCGTTCTACGTGATATGGCCGTTGACATTCAAAAATGAAAATTTACCCTCCCAGTCCCAATGGATGAATAGAAAATCACTTCAAAGTGACAGAAATGTTTGTTCATTGAATTTGGACTGGTAACCATCGCGAATAAAAAGCGCGATCAACTTTGAAAAACTCGCAATGAAATTCATCCAGAATCATTCCTATAGATGAATTGAACCTATCCCTATGTCATTGAAATTTTTGATCTACGAATTTGGACTGGTAACCATTGCGATTAAAAAACGCGATAAAATTTGACAAAATCTCAATGGAATTGATCCAGAATCATTCTTATAGATGCATTGAACCTATCTCTAAGGCATTGAAATGTTTCATCTACGAAATTGGACTGGTAACCATCGTTATTGAAAAAAATTTCAAGAAATTTTTTATTGAAAACAAACTATTCATCGCCAACGACATCCCGTATTCCCAAGCGGTCACCCTTCCAAGTACTAACGGGACTCGACGTAACTTAACTTCTGGGAGCTGACGAGACCAGGTGCGTTCTACGTGATATGGCCGTTGACATTCAAAAATGAAAATTTACCCTCCCAGTCCCAATGGATGAATAGAAAATCACTTCAAAGTGACAGAAATGTTTGTTCTTTGAATTTGGACTGGTAACCATCGCAAATAAAAAGCGCGATCAACTTTGAAAAACTCGCAATGAAA
This sequence comes from Daphnia pulicaria, assembly GCF_021234035.1. Lineage (NCBI taxonomy): Eukaryota > Metazoa > Arthropoda > Branchiopoda > Diplostraca > Daphniidae > Daphnia > Daphnia pulicaria. Next base: position 4,001,250 of record NC_060915.1, read on the forward strand.
TTCATCCAGAATCATTCCTATAGATGAATTGAACCTATCCCTATGTCATTGAAATTTTTGATCTACGAATTTGGACTGGTAACCATTGCGATTAAAAAACGCGATAAAATTTGACAAAATCTCAATGGAATTGATCCAGAATCATTCTTATAGATGCATTGAACCTATCTCTAAGGCATTGAAATGTTTCATCTACGAAATTGGACTGGTAACCATCGTTATTGAAAAAAATTTCAAGAAATTTTTTATTGAAAACAAACTATTCATCGCCAACGACATCCCGTATTCCCAAGCGGTCACCCTTCCAAGTACTAACGGGACTCGACGTAACTTAACTTCTGGGAGCTGACGAGACCAGGTGCGTTCTACGTGATATGGCCGTTGACATTCAAAAATGAAAATTTACCCTCCCAGTCCCAATGGATGAATAGAAAATCACTTCAAAGTGACAGAAATGTTTGTTCTTTGAATTTGGACTGGTAACCATCGCAAATAAAAAGCGCGATCAACTTTGAAAAACTCGCAATGAAATTCATCCAGAATCATTCCTATAGATGAATTGAACCTATCCCTATGTCATTGAAATTTTTGATCTACGAATTTGGACTGGTAACCATTGCGATTAAAAAACGCGATAAAATTTGACAAAATCTCAATGGAATTGATCCAGAATCATTCTTATAGATGCATTGAACCTATCTCTAAGGCATTGAAATGTTTCATCTACGAAATTGGACTGGTAACCATCGTTATTGAAAAAAATTTCAAGAAATTTTTTATTGAAAACAAACTATTCATCGCCAACGACATCCCGTATTCCCAAGCGGTCACCCTTCCAAGTACTAACGGGACTCGACGTAACTTAACTTCTGGGAGCTGACGAGACCAGGTGCGTTCTACGTGATATGGCCGTTGACATTCAAAAATGAAAATTTACCCTCCCAGTCCCAATGGATGAATAGAAAATCACTTCAAAGTGACAGAAATGTTTGTTCATTGAATTTGGACTGGTAACCATCGCGAATAAAAAGCGCGATCAACTTTGAAAAACTCGCAATGAAATTCATCCAGAATCATTCCTATAGATGAATTGAACCTATCCCTATGTCATTGAAATTTTTGATCTACGAATTTGGACTGGTAACCATTGCGATTAAAAAACGCGATAAAATTTGACAAAATCTCAATGGAATTGATCCAGAATCATTCTTATAGATGCATTGAACCTATCTCTAAGGCATTGAAATGTTTCATCTACGAAATTGGACTGGTAACCATCGTTATTGAAAAAAATTTCAAGAAATTTTTTATTGAAAACAAACTATTCATCGCCAACGACATCCCGTATTCCCAAGCGGTCACCCTTCCAAGTACTAACGGGACTCGACGTAACTTAACTTCTGGGAGCTGACGAGACCAGGTGCGTTCTACGTGATATGGCCGTTGACATTCAAAAATGAAAATTTACCCTCCCAGTCCCAATGGATGAATAGAAAATCACTTCAAAGTGACAGAAATGTTTGTTCTTTGAATTTGGACTGGTAACCATCGCAAATAAAAAGCGCGATCAACTTTGAAAAACTCGCAATGAAATTCATCCAGAATCATTCCTATAGATGAATTGAACCTATCCCTATGTCATTGAAATTTTTGATCTACGAATTTGGACTGGTAACCATTGCGATTAAAAAACGCGATAAAATTTGACAAAATCTCAATGGAATTGATCCAGAATCATTCTTATAGATGCATTGAACCTATCTCTAAGGCATTGAAATGTTTCATCTACGAAATTGGACTGGTAACCATCGTTATTGAAAAAAATTTCAAGAAATTTTTTATTGAAAACAAACTATTCATCGCCAACGACATCCCGTATTCCCAAGCGGTCACCCTTCCAAGTACTAACGGGACTCGACGTAACTTAACTTCTGGGAGCTGACGAGACCAGGTGCGTTCTACGTGATATGGCCGTTGACATTCAAAAATGAAAATTTACCCTCCCAGTCCCAATGGATGAATAGAAAATCACTTCAAAGTGACAGAAATGTTTGTTCATTGAATTTGGACTGGTAACCATCGCGAATAAAAAGCGCGATCAACTTTGAAAAACTCGCAATGAAATTCATCCAGAATCATTCCTATAGATGAATTGAACCTATCCCTATGTCATTGAAATTTTTGATCTACGAATTTGGACTGGTAACCATTGCGATTAAAAAACGCGATAAAATTTGACAAAATCTCAATGGAATTGATCCAGAATCATTCTTATAGATGCATTGAACCTATCTCTAAGGCATTGAAATGTTTCATCTACGAAATTGGACTGGTAACCATCGTTATTGAAAAAAATTTCAAGAAATTTTTTATTGAAAACAAACTATTCATCGCCAACGACATCCCGTATTCCCAAGCGGTCACCCTTCCAAGTACTAACGGGACTCGACGTAACTTAACTTCTGGGAGCTGACGAGACCAGGTGCGTTCTACGTGATATGGCCGTTGACATTCAAAAATGAAAATTTACCCTCCCAGTCCCAATGGATGAATAGAAAATCACTTCAAAGTGACAGAAATGTTTGTTCTTTGAATTTGGACTGGTAACCATCGCAAATAAAAAGCGCGATCAACTTTGAAAAACTCGCAATGAAATTCATCCAGAATCATTCCTATAGATGAATTGAACCTATCCCTATGTCATTGAAATTTTTGATCTACGAATTTGGACTGGTAACCATTGCGATTAAAAAACGCGATAAAATTTGACAAAATCTCAATGGAATTGATCCAGAATCATTCTTATAGATGCATTGAACCTATCTCTAAGGCATTGAAATGTTTCATCTACGAAATTGGACTGGTAACCATCGTTATTGAAAAAAATTTCAAGAAATTTTTTATTGAAAACAAACTATTCATCGCCAACGACATCCCGTATTCCCAAGCGGTCACCCTTCCAAGTACTAACGGGACTCGACGTAACTTAACTTCTGGGAGCTGACGAGACCAGGTGCGTTCTACGTGATATGGCCGTTGACATTCAAAAATGAAAATTTACCCTCCCAGTCCCAATGGATGAATAGAAAATCACTTCAAAGTGACAGAAATGTTTGTTCTTTGAATTTGGACTGGTAACCATCGCAAATAAAAAGCGCGATCAACTTTGAAAAACTCGCAATGAAATTCATCCAGAATCATTCCTATAGATGAATTGAACCTATCCCTATGTCATTGAAATTTTTGATCTACGAATTTGGACTGGTAACCATTGCGATTAAAAAACGCGATAAAATTTGACAAAATCTCAATGGAATTGATCCAGAATCATTCTTATAGATGCATTGAACCTATCTCTAAGGCATTGAAATGTTTCATCTACGAAATTGGACTGGTAACCATCGTTATTGAAAAAAATTTCAAGAAATTTTTTATTGAAAACAAACTATTCATCGCCAACGACATCCCGTATTCCCAAGCGGTCACCCTTCCAAGTACTAACGGGACTCGACGTAACTTAACTTCTGGGAGCTGACGAGACCAGGTGCGTTCAACGTGATATGGCCGTTGACATTCAAAAATGAAAATTTACCCTCCCAGTCCCAATGGATGAATAGAAAATCACTTCAAAGTGACAGAAATGTTTGTTCATTGAATTTGGACTGGTAACCATCGCGAATAAAAAGCGCGATCAACTTTGAAAAACTCGCAATGAAATTCATCCAGAATCATTCCTATAGATGAATTGAACCTATCCCTATGTCATTGAAATTTTTGATCTACGAATTTGGACTGGTAACCATCACGATTAATAACGCGATAAAATTTGACAAACTCTCAATGGAATTGATCCAGAATCATTCTTATAGATGAATTGAACCTATCTCTAAGGCATTGAAATGTTTCATCTACGAAATCGGACTGGTAACCATCGTTATTGAAAAAAAATTTCAAGAAATTTTTTATTGAAAACAAACTATTCATCGCCAACGACATCCCGTATTCCCAAGCGGTCACCCTTCCAAGTACTAACGGGACTCGACGTAACTTAACTTCTGGGAGCTGACGAGACCAGGTGCGTTCTACGTGATATGGCCGTTGACATTCAAAAATGAAAATTTACCCTCCCAGTCCCAATGGATGAATAGAAAATCACTTCAAAGTGACAGAAATGTTTGTTCTTTGAATTTGGACTGGTAACCATCGCAAATAAAAAGCGCGATCAACTTTGAAAAACTCGCAATGAAATTCATCCAGAATCATTCCTATAGATGAATTGAACCTATCCCTATGTCATTGAAATTTTTGATCTACGAATTTGGACTGGTAACCATTGCGATTAAAAAAAGCGATAAAATTTGACAAAATCTCAATGGAATTGATCCAGAATCATTCTTATAGATGCATTGAACCTATCTCTAAGGCATTGAAATGTTTCATCTACGAAATTGGACTGGTAACCATCGTTATTGAAAAAAATTTCAAGAAATTTTTTATTGAAAACAAACTATTCATCGCCAACGACATCCCGTATTCCCAAGCGGTCACCCTTCCAAGTACTAACGGGACTCGACGTAACTTAACTTCTGGGAGCTGACGAGACCAGGTGCGTTCTACGTGATATGGCCGTTGACATTCAAAAATGAAAATTTACCCTCCCAGTCCCAATGGATGAATAGAAAATCACTTCAAAGTGACAGAAATGTTTGTTCTTTGAATTTGGACTGGTAACCATCGCAAATAAAAAGCGCGATCAACTTTGAAAAACTCGCAATGAAATTCATCCAGAATCATTCCTATAGATGAATTGAACCTATCCCTATGTCATTGAAATTTTTGATCTACGAATTTGGACTGGTAACCATTGCGATTAAAAAACGCGATAAAATTTGACAAAATCTCAATGGAATTGATCCAGAATCATTCTTATAGATGAATTGAACCTATCTCTAAGGCATTGAAATGTTTCATCTACGAAATTGGACTGGTAACCATCGTTATTGAAAAAAAATTTCAAGAAATTTTTTATTGAAAACAAACTATTCATCGCCAACGACATCCCGTATTCCCAAGCGGTCACCCTTCCAAGTACTAACGGGACTCGACGTAACTTAACTTCTGGGAGCTGACGAGACCAGGTGCGTTCTACGTGATATGGCCGTTGACATTCAAAAATGAAAATTTACCCTCCCAGTCCCAATGGATGAATAGAAAATCACTTCAAAGTGACAGAAATGTTTGTTCTTTGAATTTGGACTGGTAACCATCGCAAATAAAAAGCGCGATCAACTTTGAAAAACTCGCAATGAAATTCATCCAGAATCATTCCTATAGATGAATTGAACCTATCCCTATGTCATTGAAATTTTTGATCTACGAATTTGGACTGGTAACCATTGCGATTAAAAAAAGCGATAAAATTTGACAAAATCTCAATGGAATTGATCCAGAATCATTCTTATAGATGAATTGAACCTATCTCTAAGGCATTGAAATGTTTCATCTACGAAATTGGACTGGTAACCATCGTTATTGAAAAAAAATTTCAAGAAATTTTTTATTGAAAACAAACTATTCATCGCCAACGACATCCCGTATTCCCAAGCGGTCACCCTTCCAAGTACTAACGGGACTCGACGTAACTTAACTTCTGGGAGCTGACGAGACCAGGTGCGTTCTACGTGATATGGCCGTTGACATTCAAAAATGAAAATTTACCCTCCCAGTCCCAATGGATGAATAGAAAATCACTTCAAAGTGACAGAAATGTTTGTTCTTTGAATTTGGACTGGTAACCATCGCAAATAAAAAGCGCGATCAACTTTGAAAAACTCGCAATGAAATTCATCCAGAATCATTCCTATAGATGAATTGAACCTATCCCTATGTCATTGAAATTTTTGATCTACGAATTTGGACTGGTAACCATTGCGATTAAAAAAAGCGATAAAATTTGACAAAATCTCAATGGAATTGATCCAGAATCATTCTTATAGATGCATTGAACCTATCTCTAAGGCATTGAAATGTTTCATCTACGAAATTGGACTGGTAACCATCGTTATTGAAAAAAATTTCAAGAAATTTTTTATTGAAAACAAACTATTCATCGCCAACGACATCCCGTATTCCCAAGCGGTCACCCTTCCAAGTACTAACGGGACTCGACGTAACTTAACTTCTGGGAGCTGACGAGACCAGGTGCGTTCTACGTGATATGGCCGTTGACATTCAAAAATGAAAATTTACCCTCCCAGTCCCAATGGATGAATAGAAAATCACTTCAAAGTGACAGAAATGTTTGTTCTTTGAATTTGGACTGGTAACCATCGCAAATAAAAAGCGCGATCAACTTTGAAAAACTCGCAATGAAATTCATCCAGAATCATTCCTATAGATGAATTGAACCTATCCCTATGTCATTGAAATTTTTGATCTACGAATTTGGACTGGTAACCATTGCGATTAAAAAAAGCGATAAAATTTGACAAAATCTCAATGGAATTGATCCAGAATCATTCTTATAGATGCATTGAACCTATCTCTAAGGCATTGAAATGTTTCATCTACGAAATTGGACTGGTAACCATCGTTATTGAAAAAAATTTCAAGAAATTTTTTATTGAAAACAAACTATTCATCGCCAACGACATCCCGTATTCCCAAGCGGTCACCCTTCCAAGTACTAACGGGACTCGACGTAACTTAACTTCTGGGAGCTGACGAGACCAGGTGCGTTCTACGTGATATGGCCGTTGACATTCAAAAATGAAAATTTACCCTCCCAGTCCCAATGGATGAATAGAAAATCACTTCAAAGTGACAGAAATGTTTGTTCTTTGAATTTGGACTGGTAACCATCGCAAATAAAAAGCGCGATCAACTTTGAAAAACTCGCAATGAAATTCATCCAGAATCATTCCTATAGATGAATTGAACCTATCCCTATGTCATTGAAATTTTTGATCTACGAATTTGGACTGGTAACCATTGCGATTAAAAAACGCGATAAAATTTGACAAAATCTCAATGGAATTGATCCAGAATCATTCTTATAGATGAATTGAACCTATCTCTAAGGCATTGAAATGTTTCATCTACGAAATTGGACTGGTAACCATCGTTATTGAAAAAAAATTTCAAGAAATTTTTTATTGAAAACAAACTATTCATCGCCAACGACATCCCGTATTCCCAAGCGGTCACCCTTCCAAGTACTAACGGGACTCGACGTAACTTAACTTCTGGGAGCTGACGAGACCAGGTGCGTTCTACGTGATATGGCCGTTGACATTCAAAAATGAAAATTTACCCTCCCAGTCCCAATGGATGAATAGAAAATCACTTCAAAGTGACAGAAATGTTTGTTCTTTGAATTTGGACTGGTAACCATCGCAAATAAAAAGCGCGATCAACTTTGAAAAACTCGCAATGAAATTCATCCAGAATCATTCCTATAGATGAATTGAACCTATCCCTATGTCATTGAAATTTTTGATCTACGAATTTGGACTGGTAACCATTGCGATTAAAAAAAGCGATAAAATTTGACAAAATCTCAATGGAATTGATCCAGAATCATTCTTATAGATGCATTGAACCTATCTCTAAGGCATTGAAATGTTTCATCTACGAAATTGGACTGGTAACCATCGTTATTGAAAAAAATTTCAAGAAATTTTTTATTGAAAACAAACTATTCATCGCCAACGACATCCCGTATTCCCAAGCGGTCACCCTTCCAAGTACTAACGGGACTCGACGTAACTTAACTTCTGGGAGCTGACGAGACCAGGTGCGTTCTACGTGATATGGCCGTTGACATTCAAAAATGAAAATTTACCCTCCCAGTCCCAATGGATGAATAGAAAATCACTTCAAAGTGACAGAAATGTTTGTTCTTTGAATTTGGACTGGTAACCATCGCAAATAAAAAGCGCGATCAACTTTGAAAAACTCGCAATGAAATTCATCCAGAATCATTCCTATAGATGAATTGAACCTATCCCTATGTCATTGAAATTTTTGATCTACGAATTTGGACTGGTAACCATTGCGATTAAAAAACGCGATAAAATTTGACAAAATCTCAATGGAATTGATCCAGAATCATTCTTATAGATGCATTGAACCTATCTCTAAGGCATTGAAATGTTTCATCTACGAAATTGGACTGGTAACCATCGTTATTGAAAAAAATTTCAAGAAATTTTTTATTGAAAACAAACTATTCATCGCCAACGACATCCCGTATTCCCAAGCGGTCACCCTTCCAAGTACTAACGGGACTCGACGTAACTTAACTTCTGGGAGCTGACGAGACCAGGTGCGTTCTACGTGATATGGCCGTTGACATTCAAAAATGAAAATTTACCCTCCCAGTCCCAATGGATGAATAGAAAATCACTTCAAAGTGACAGAAATGTTTGTTCTTTGAATTTGGACTGGTAACCATCGCAAATAAAAAGCGCGATCAACTTTGAAAAACTCGCAATGAAATTCATCCAGAATCATTCCTATAGATGAATTGAACCTATCCCTATGTCATTGAAATTTTTGATCTACGAATTTGGACTGGTAACCATTGCGATTAAAAAACGCGATAAAATTTGACAAAATCTCAATGGAATTGATCCAGAATCATTCTTATAGATGCATTGAACCTATCTCTAAGGCATTGAAATGTTTCATCTACGAAATTGGACTGGTAACCATCGTTATTGAAAAAAATTTCAAGAAATTTTTTATTGAAAACAAACTATTCATCGCCAACGACATCCCGTATTCCCAAGCGGTCACCCTTCCAAGTACTAACGGGACTCGACGTAACTTAACTTCTGGGAGCTGACGAGACCAGGTGCGTTCTACGTGATATGGCCGTTGACATTCAAAAATGAAAATTTACCCTCCCAGTCCCAATGGATGAATAGAAAATCACTTCAAAGTGACAGAAATGTTTGTTCTTTGAATTTGGACTGGTAACCATCGCAAATAAAAAGCGCGATCAACTTTGAAAAACTCGCAATGAAATTCATCCAGAATCATTCCTATAGATGAATTGAACCTATCCCTATGTCATTGAAATTTTTGATCTACGAATTTGGACTGGTAACCATTGCGATTAAAAAACGCGATAAAATTTGACAAAATCTCAATGGAATTGATCCAGAATCATTCTTATAGATGCATTGAACCTATCTCTAAGGCATTGAAATGTTTCATCTACGAAATTGGACTGGTAACCATCGTTATTGAAAAAAATTTCAAGAAATTTTTTATTGAAAACAAACTATTCATCGCCAACGACATCCCGTATTCCCAAGCGGTCACCCTTCCAAGTACTAACGGGACTCGACGTAACTTAACTTCTGGGAGCTGACGAGACCAGGTGCGTTCTACGTGATATGGCCGTTGACATTCAAAAATGAAAATTTACCCTCCCAGTCCCAATGGATGAATAGAAAATCACTTCAAAGTGACAGAAATGTTTGTTCATTGAATTTGGACTGGTAACCATCGCGAATAAAAAGCGCGATCAACTTTGAAAAACTCGCAATGAAATTCATCCAGAATCATTCCTATAGATGAATTGAACCTATCCCTATGTCATTGAAATTTTTGATCTACGAATTTGGACTGGTAACCATTGCGATTAAAAAACGCGATAAAATTTGACAAAATCTCAATGGAATTGATCCAGAATCATTCTTATAGATGCATTGAACCTATCTCTAAGGCATTGAAATGTTTCATCTACGAAATTGGACTGGTAACCATCGTTATTGAAAAAAATTTCAAGAAATTTTTTATTGAAAACAAACTATTCATCGCCAACGACATCCCGTATTCCCAAGCGGTCACCCTTCCAAGTACTAACGGGACTCGACGTAACTTAACTTCTGGGAGCTGACGAGACCAGGTGCGTTCTACGTGATATGGCCATTGACATTCAAAAATGAAAATTTACCCTCCCAGTCCCAATGGATGAATAGAAAATCACTTCAAAGTGACAGAAATGTTTGTTCTTTGAATTTGGACTGGTAACCATCGCAAATAAAAAGCGCGATCAACTTTGAAAAACTCGCAATGAAATTCATCCAGAATCATTCCTATAGATGAATTGAACCTATCCCTATGTCATTGAAATTTTTGATCTACGAATTTGGACTGGTAACCATTGCGATTAAAAAACGCGATAAAATTTGACAAAATCTCAATGGAATTGATCCAGAATCATTCTTATAGATGCATTGAACCTATCTCTAAGGCATTGAAATGTTTCATCTACGAAATTGGACTGGTAACCATCGTTATTGAAAAAAATTTCAAGAAATTTTTTATTGAAAACAAACTATTCATCGCCAACGACATCCCGTATTCCCAAGCGGTCACCCTTCCAAGTACTAACGGGACTCGACGTAACTTAACTTCTGGGAGCTGACGAGACCAGGTGCGTTCTACGTGATATGGCCGTTGACATTCAAAAATGAAAATTTACCCTCCCAGTCCCAATGGATGAATAGAAAATCACTTCAAAGTGACAGAAATGTTTGTTCTTTGAATTTGGACTGGTAACCATCGCAAATAAAAAGCGCGATCAACTTTGAAAAACTCGCAATGAAATTCATCCAGAATCATTCCTATAGATGAATTGAACCTATCCCTATGTCATTGAAATTTTTGATCTACGAATTTGGACTGGTAACCATTGCGATTAAAAAACGCGATAAAATTTGACAAAATCTCAATGGAATTGATCCAGAATCATTCTTATAGATGCATTGAACCTATCTCTAAGGCATTGAAATGTTTCATCTACGAAATTGGACTGGTAACCATCGTTATTGAAAAAAATTTCAAGAAATTTTTTATTGAAAACAAACTATTCATCGCCAACGACATCCCGTATTCCCAAGCGGTCACCCTTCCAAGTACTAACGGGACTCGACGTAACTTAACTTCTGGGAGCTGACGAGACCAGGTGCGTTCTACGTGATATGGCCGTTGACATTCAAAAATGAAAATTTACCCTCCCAGTCCCAATGGATGAATAGAAAATCACTTCAAAGTGACAGAAATGTTTGTTCTTTGAATTTGGACTGGTAACCATCGCAAATAAAAAGCGCGATCAACTTTGAAAAACTCGCAATGAAATTCATCCAGAATCATTCCTATAGATGAATTGAACCTATCCCTATGTCATTGAAATTTTTGATCTACGAATTTGGACTGGTAACCATTGCGATTAAAAAACGCGATAAAATTTGACAAAATCTCAATGGAATTGATCCAGAATCATTCTTATAGATGCATTGAACCTATCTCTAAGGCATTGAAATGTTTCATCTACGAAATTGGACTGGTAACCATCGTTATTGAAAAAAATTTCAAGAAATTTTTTATTGAAAACAAACTATTCATCGCCAACGACATCCCGTATTCCCAAGCGGTCACCCTTCCAAGTACTAACGGGACTCGACGTAACTTAACTTCTGGGAGCTGACGAGACCAGGTGCGTTCAACGTGATATGGCCGTTGACATTCAAAAATGAAAATTTACCCTCCCAGTCCCAATGGATGAATAGAAAATCACTTCAAAGTGACAGAAATGTTTGTTCATTGAATTTGGACTGGTAACCATCGCGAATAAAAAGCGCGATCAACTTTGAAAAACTCGCAATGAAATTCATCCAGAATCATTCCTATAGATGAATTGAACCTATCCCTATGTCATTGAAATTTTTGATCTACGAATTTGGACTGGTAACCATCACGATTAATAACGCGATAAAATTTGACAAACTCTCAATGGAATTGATCCAGAATCATTCTTATAGATGAATTGAACCTATCTCTAAGGCATTGAAATGTTTCATCTACGAAATCGGACTGGTAACCATCGTTATTGAAAAAAAATTTCAAGAAATTTTTTATTGAAAACAAACTATTCATCGCCAACGACATCCCGTATTCCCAAGCGGTCACCCTTCCAAGTACTAACGGGACTCGACGTAACTTAACTTCTGGGAGCTGACGAGACCAGGTGCGTTCTACGTGATATGGCCGTTGACATTCAAAAATGAAAATTTACCCTCCCAGTCCCAATGGATGAATAGAAAATCACTTCAAAGTGACAGAAATGTTTGTTCTTTGAATTTGGACTGGTAACCATCGCAAATAAAAAGCGCGATCAACTTTGAAAAACTCGCAATGAAATTCATCCAGAATCATTCCTATAGATGAATTGAACCTATCCCTATGTCATTGAAATTTTTGATCTACGAATTTGGACTGGTAACCATTGCGATTAAAAAACGCGATAAAATTTGACAAAATCTCAATGGAATTGATCCAGAATCATTCTTATAGATGAATTGAACCTATCTCTAAGGCATTGAAATGTTTCATCTACGAAATTGGACTGGTAACCATCGTTATTGAAAAAAAATTTCAAGAAATTTTTTATTGAAAACAAACTATTCATCGCCAACGACATCCCGTATTCCCAAGCGGTCACCCTTCCAAGTACTAACGGGACTCGACGTAACTTAACTTCTGGGAGCTGACGAGACCAGGTGCGTTCTACGTGATATGGCCGTTGACATTCAAAAATGAAAATTTACCCTCCCAGTCCCAATGGATGAATAGAAAATCACTTCAAAGTGACAGAAATGTTTGTTCTTTGAATTTGGACTGGTAACCATCGCAAATAAAAAGCGCGATCAACTTTGAAAAACTCGCAATGAAATTCATCCAGAATCATTCCTATAGATGAATTGAACCTATCCCTATGTCATTGAAATTTTTGATCTACGAATTTGGACTGGTAACCATTGCGATTAAAAAAAGCGATAAAATTTGACAAAATCTCAATGGAATTGATCCAGAATCATTCTTATAGATGAATTGAACCTATCTCTAAGGCATTGAAATGTTTCATCTACGAAATTGGACTGGTAACCATCGTTATTGAAAAAAAATTTCAAGAAATTTTTTATTGAAAACAAACTATTCATCGCCAACGACATCCCGTATTCCCAAGCGGTCACCCTTCCAAGTACTAACGGGACTCGACGTAACTTAACTTCTGGGAGCTGACGAGACCAGGTGCGTTCTACGTGATATGGCCGTTGACATTCAAAAATGAAAATTTACCCTCCCAGTCCCAATGGATGAATAGAAAATCACTTCAAAGTGACAGAAATGTTTGTTCTTTGAATTTGGACTGGTAACCATCGCAAATAAAAAGCGCGATCAACTTTGAAAAACTCGCAATGAAATTCATCCAGAATCATTCCTATAGATGAATTGAACCTATCCCTATGTCATTGAAATTTTTGATCTACGAATTTGGACTGGTAACCATTGCGATTAAAAAAAGCGATAAAATTTGACAAAATCTCAATGGAATTGATCCAGAATCATTCTTATAGATGCATTGAACCTATCTCTAAGGCATTGAAATGTTTCATCTACGAAATTGGACTGGTAACCATCGTTATTGAAAAAAATTTCAAGAAATTTTTTATTGAAAACAAACTATTCATCGCCAACGACATCCCGTATTCCCAAGCGGTCACCCTTCCAAGTACTAACGGGACTCGACGTAACTTAACTTCTGGGAGCTGACGAGACCAGGTGCGTTCTACGTGATATGGCCGTTGACATTCAAAAATGAAAATTTACCCTCCCAGTCCCAATGGATGAATAGAAAATCACTTCAAAGTGACAGAAATGTTTGTTCTTTGAATTTGGACTGGTAACCATCGCAAATAAAAAGCGCGATCAACTTTGAAAAACTCGCAATGAAATTCATCCAGAATCATTCCTATAGATGAATTGAACCTATCCCTATGTCATTGAAATTTTTGATCTACGAATTTGGACTGGTAACCATTGCGATTAAAAAAAGCGATAAAATTTGACAAAATCTCAATGGAATTGATCCAGAATCATTCTTATAGATGCATTGAACCTATCTCTAAGGCATTGAAATGTTTCATCTACGAAATTGGACTGGTAACCATCGTTATTGAAAAAAATTTCAAGAAATTTTTTATTGAAAACAAACTATTCATCGCCAACGACATCCCGTATTCCCAAGCGGTCACCCTTCCAAGTACTAACGGGACTCGACGTAACTTAACTTCTGGGAGCTGACGAGACCAGGTGCGTTCTACGTGATATGGCCGTTGACATTCAAAAATGAAAATTTACCCTCCCAGTCCCAATGGATGAATAGAAAATCACTTCAAAGTGACAGAAATGTTTGTTCTTTGAATTTGGACTGGTAACCATCGCAAATAAAAAGCGCGATCAACTTTGAAAAACTCGCAATGAAATTCATCCAGAATCATTCCTATAGATGAATTGAACCTATCCCTATGTCATTGAAATTTTTGATCTACGAATTTGGACTGGTAACCATTGCGATTAAAAAACGCGATAAAATTTGACAAAATCTCAATGGAATTGATCCAGAATCATTCTTATAGATGAATTGAACCTATCTCTAAGGCATTGAAATGTTTCATCTACGAAATTGGACTGGTAACCATCGTTATTGAAAAAAAATTTCAAGAAATTTTTTATTGAAAACAAACTATTCATCGCCAACGACATCCCGTATTCCCAAGCGGTCACCCTTCCAAGTACTAACGGGACTCGACGTAACTTAACTTCTGGGAGCTGACGAGACCAGGTGCGTTCTACGTGATATGGCCGTTGACATTCAAAAATGAAAATTTACCCTCCCAGTCCCAATGGATGAATAGAAAATCACTTCAAAGTGACAGAAATGTTTGTTCTTTGAATTTGGACTGGTAACCATCGCAAATAAAAAGCGCGATCAACTTTGAAAAACTCGCAATGAAATTCATCCAGAATCATTCCTATAGATGAATTGAACCTATCCCTATGTCATTGAAATTTTTGATCTACGAATTTGGACTGGTAACCATTGCGATTAAAAAAAGCGATAAAATTTGACAAAATCTCAATGGAATTGATCCAGAATCATTCTTATAGATGCATTGAACCTATCTCTAAGGCATTGAAATGTTTCATCTACGAAATTGGACTGGTAACCATCGTTATTGAAAAAAATTTCAAGAAATTTTTTATTGAAAACAAACTATTCATCGCCAACGACATCCCGTATTCCCAAGCGGTCACCCTTCCAAGTACTAACGGGACTCGACGTAACTTAACTTCTGGGAGCTGACGAGACCAGGTGCGTTCTACGTGATATGGCCGTTGACATTCAAAAATGAAAATTTACCCTCCCAGTCCCAATGGATGAATAGAAAATCACTTCAAAGTGACAGAAATGTTTGTTCTTTGAATTTGGACTGGTAACCATCGCAAATAAAAAGCGCGATCAACTTTGAAAAACTCGCAATGAAATTCATCCAGAATCATTCCTATAGATGAATTGAACCTATCCCTATGTCATTGAAATTTTTGATCTACGAATTTGGACTGGTAACCATTGCGATTAAAAAACGCGATAAAATTTGACAAAATCTCAATGGAATTGATCCAGAATCATTCTTATAGATGCATTGAACCTATCTCTAAGGCATTGAAATGTTTCATCTACGAAATTGGACTGGTAACCATCGTTATTGAAAAAAATTTCAAGAAATTTTTTATTGAAAACAAACTATTCATCGCCAACGACATCCCGTATTCCCAAGCGGTCACCCTTCCAAGTACTAACGGGACTCGACGTAACTTAACTTCTGGGAGCTGACGAGACCAGGTGCGTTCAACGTGATATGGCCGTTGACATTCAAAAATGAAAATTTACCCTCCCAGTCCCAATGGATGAATAGAAAATCACTTCAAAGTGACAGAAATGTTTGTTCATTGAATTTGGACTGGTAACCATCGCGAATAAAAAGCGCGATCAACTTTGAAAAACTCGCAATGAAATTCATCCAGAATCATTCCTATAGATGAATTGAACCTATCCCTATGTCATTGAAATTTTTGATCTACGAATTTGGACTGGTAACCATCACGATTAATAACGCGATAAAATTTGACAAACTCTCAATGGAATTGATCCAGAATCATTCTTATAGATGAATTGAACCTATCTCTAAGGCATTGAAATGTTTCATCTACGAAATCGGACTGGTAACCATCGTTATTGAAAAAAAATTTCAAGAAATTTTTTATTGAAAACAAACTATTCATCGCCAACGACATCCCGTATTCCCAAGCGGTCACCCTTCCAAGTACTAACGGGACTCGACGTAACTTAACTTCTGGGAGCTGACGAGACCAGGTGCGTTCTACGTGATATGGCCGTTGACATTCAAAAATGAAAATTTACCCTCCCAGTCCCAATGGATGAATAGAAAATCACTTCAAAGTGACAGAAATGTTTGTTCTTTGAATTTGGACTGGTAACCATCGCAAATAAAAAGCGCGATCAACTTTGAAAAACTCGCAATGAAATTCATCCAGAATCATTCCTATAGATGAATTGAACCTATCCCTATGTCATTGAAATTTTTGATCTACGAATTTGGACTGGTAACCATTGCGATTAAAAAACGCGATAAAATTTGACAAAATCTCAATGGAATTGATCCAGAATCATTCTTATAGATGCATTGAACCTATCTCTAAGGCATTGAAATGTTTCATCTACGAAATTGGACTGGTAACCATCGTTATTGAAAAAAATTTCAAGAAATTTTTTATTGAAAACAAACTATTCATCGCCAACGACATCCCGTATTCCCAAGCGGTCACCCTTCCAAGTACTAACGGGACTCGACGTAACTTAACTTCTGGGAGCTGACGAGACCAGGTGCGTTCTACGTGATATGGCCGTTGACATTCAAAAATGAAAATTTACCCTCCCAGTCCCAATGGATGAATAGAAAATCACTTCAAAGTGACAGAAATGTTTGTTCATTGAATTTGGACTGGTAACCATCGCGAATAAAAAGCGCGATCAACTTTGAAAAACTCGCAATGAAATTCATCCAGAATCATTCCTATAGATGAATTGAACCTATCCCTATGTCATTGAAATTTTTGATCTACGAATTTGGACTGGTAACCATTGCGATTAAAAAACGCGATAAAATTTGACAAAATCTCAATGGAATTGATCCAGAATCATTCTTATAGATGCATTGAACCTATCTCTAAGGCATTGAAATGTTTCATCTACGAAATTGGACTGGTAACCATCGTTATTGAAAAAAATTTCAAGAAATTTTTTATTGAAAACAAACTATTCATCGCCAACGACATCCCGTATTCCCAAGCGGTCACCCTTCCAAGTACTAACGGGACTCGACGTAACTTAACTTCTGGGAGCTGACGAGACCAGGTGCGTTCTACGTGATATGGCCATTGACATTCAAAAATGAAAATTTACCCTCCCAGTCCCAATGGATGAATAGAAAATCACTTCAAAGTGACAGAAATGTTTGTTCTTTGAATTTGGACTGGTAACCATCGCAAATAAAAAGCGCGATCAACTTTGAAAAACTCGCAATGAAATTCATCCAGAATCATTCCTATAGATGAATTGAACCTATCCCTATGTCATTGAAATTTTTGATCTACGAATTTGGACTGGTAACCATTGCGATTAAAAAACGCGATAAAATTTGACAAAATCTCAATGGAATTGATCCAGAATCATTCTTATAGATGCATTGAACCTATCTCTAAGGCATTGAAATGTTTCATCTACGAAATTGGACTGGTAACCATCGTTATTGAAAAAAATTTCAAGAAATTTTTTATTGAAAACAAACTATTCATCGCCAACGACATCCCGTATTCCCAAGCGGTCACCCTTCCAAGTACTAACGGGACTCGACGTAACTTAACTTCTGGGAGCTGACGAGACCAGGTGCGTTCTACGTGATATGGCCGTTGACATTCAAAAATGAAAATTTACCCTCCCAGTCCCAATGGATGAATAGAAAATCACTTCAAAGTGACAGAAATGTTTGTTCTTTGAATTTGGACTGGTAACCATCGCAAATAAAAAGCGCGATCAACTTTGAAAAACTCGCAATGAAATTCATCCAGAATCATTCCTATAGATGAATTGAACCTATCCCTATGTCATTGAAATTTTTGATCTACGAATTTGGACTGGTAACCATTGCGATTAAAAAACGCGATAAAATTTGACAAAATCTCAATGGAATTGATCCAGAATCATTCTTATAGATGCATTGAACCTATCTCTAAGGCATTGAAATGTTTCATCTACGAAATTGGACTGGTAACCATCGTTATTGAAAAAAATTTCAAGAAATTTTTTATTGAAAACAAACTATTCATCGCCAACGACATCCCGTATTCCCAAGCGGTCACCCTTCCAAGTACTAACGGGACTCGACGTAACTTAACTTCTGGGAGCTGACGAGACCAGGTGCGTTCTACGTGATATGGCCGTTGACATTCAAAAATGAAAATTTACCCTCCCAGTCCCAATGGATGAATAGAAAATCACTTCAAAGTGACAGAAATGTTTGTTCATTGAATTTGGACTGGTAACCATCGCGAATAAAAAGCGCGATCAACTTTGAAAAACTCGCAATGAAATTCATCCAGAATCATTCCTATAGATGAATTGAACCTATCCCTATGTCATTGAAATTTTTGATCTACGAATTTGGACTGGTAACCATTGCGATTAAAAAACGCGATAAAATTTGACAAAATCTCAATGGAATTGATCCAGAATCATTCTTATAGATGCATTGAACCTATCTCTAAGGCATTGAAATGTTTCATCTACGAAATTGGACTGGTAACCATCGTTATTGAAAAAAATTTCAAGAAATTTTTTATTGAAAACAAACTATTCATCGCCAACGACATCCCGTATTCCCAAGCGGTCACCCTTCCAAGTACTAACGGGACTCGACGTAACTTAACTTCTGGGAGCTGACGAGACCAGGTGCGTTCTACGTGATATGGCCGTTGACATTCAAAAATGAAAATTTACCCTCCCAGTCCCAATGGATGAATAGAAAATCACTTCAAAGTGACAGAAATGTTTGTTCTTTGAATTTGGACTGGTAACCATCGCAAATAAAAAGCGCGATCAACTTTGAAAAACTCGCAATGAAATTCATCCAGAATCATTCCTATAGATGAATTGAACCTATCCCTATGTCATTGAAATTTTTGATCTACGAATTTGGACTGGTAACCATTGCGATTAAAAAACGCGATAAAATTTGACAAAATCTCAATGGAATTGATCCAGAATCATTCTTATAGATGCATTGAACCTATCTCTAAGGCATTGAAATGTTTCATCTACGAAATTGGACTGGTAACCATCGTTATTGAAAAAAATTTCAAGAAATTTTTTATTGAAAACAAACTATTCATCGCCAACGACATCCCGTATTCCCAAGCGGTCACCCTTCCAAGTACTAACGGGACTCGACGTAACTTAACTTCTGGGAGCTGACGAGACCAGGTGCGTTCTACGTGATATGGCCGTTGACATTCAAAAATGAAAATTTACCCTCCCAGTCCCAATGGATGAATAGAAAATCACTTCAAAGTGACAGAAATGTTTGTTCTTTGAATTTGGACTGGTAACCATCGCAAATAAAAAGCGCGATCAACTTTGAAAAACTCGCAATGAAATTCATCCAGAATCATTCCTATAGATGAATTGAACCTATCCCTATGTCATTGAAATTTTTGATCTACGAATTTGGACTGGTAACCATTGCGATTAAAAAACGCGATAAAATTTGACAAAATCTCAATGGAATTGATCCAGAATCATTCTTATAGATGCATTGAACCTATCTCTAAGGCATTGAAATGTTTCATCTACGAAATTGGACTGGTAACCATCGTTATTGAAAAAAATTTCAAGAAATTTTTTATTGAAAACAAACTATTCATCGCCAACGACATCCCGTATTCCCAAGCGGTCACCCTTCCAAGTACTAACGGGACTCGACGTAACTTAACTTCTGGGAGCTGACGAGACCAGGTGCGTTCTACGTGATATGGCCGTTGACATTCAAAAATGAAAATTTACCCTCCCAGTCCCAATGGATGAATAGAAAATCACTTCAAAGTGACAGAAATGTTTGTTCATTGAATTTGGACTGGTAACCATCGCGAATAAAAAGCGCGATCAACTTTGAAAAACTCGCAATGAAATTCATCCAGAATCATTCCTATAGATGAATTGAACCTATCCCTATGTCATTGAAATTTTTGATCTACGAATTTGGACTGGTAACCATTGCGATTAAAAAACGCGATAAAATTTGACAAAATCTCAATGGAATTGATCCAGAATCATTCTTATAGATGCATTGAACCTATCTCTAAGGCATTGAAATGTTTCATCTACGAAATTGGACTGGTAACCATCGTTATTGAAAAAAATTTCAAGAAATTTTTTATTGAAAACAAACTATTCATCGCCAACGACATCCCGTATTCCCAAGCGGTCACCCTTCCAAGTACTAACGGGACTCGACGTAACTTAACTTCTGGGAGCTGACGAGACCAGGTGCGTTCTACGTGATATGGCCGTTGACATTCAAAAATGAAAATTTACCCTCCCAGTCCCAATGGATGAATAGAAAATCACTTCAAAGTGACAGAAATGTTTGTTCTTTGAATTTGGACTGGTAACCATCGCAAATAAAAAGCGCGATCAACTTTGAAAAACTCGCAATGAAATTCATCCAGAATCATTCCTATAGATGAATTGAACCTATCCCTATGTCATTGAAATTTTTGATCTACGAATTTGGACTGGTAACCATTGCGATTAAAAAACGCGATAAAATTTGACAAAATCTCAATGGAATTGATCCAGAATCATTCTTATAGATGCATTGAACCTATCTCTAAGGCATTGAAATGTTTCATCTACGAAATTGGACTGGTAACCATCGTTATTGAAAAAAATTTCAAGAAATTTTTTATTGAAAACAAACTATTCATCGCCAACGACATCCCGTATTCCCAAGCGGTCACCCTTCCAAGTACTAACGGGACTCGACGTAACTTAACTTCTGGGAGCTGACGAGACCAGGTGCGTTCTACGTGATATGGCCGTTGACATTCAAAAATGAAAATTTACCCTCCCAGTCCCAATGGATGAATAGAAAATCACTTCAAAGTGACAGAAATGTTTGTTCTTTGAATTTGGACTGGTAACCATCGCAAATAAAAAGCGCGATCAACTTTGAAAAACTCGCAATGAAATTCATCCAGAATCATTCCTATAGATGAATTGAACCTATCCCTATGTCATTGAAATTTTTGATCTACGAATTTGGACTGGTAACCATTGCGATTAAAAAACGCGATAAAATTTGACAAAATCTCAATGGAATTGATCCAGAATCATTCTTATAGATGCATTGAACCTATCTCTAAGGCATTGAAATGTTTCATCTACGAAATTGGACTGGTAACCATCGTTATTGAAAAAAATTTCAAGAAATTTTTTATTGAAAACAAACTATTCATCGCCAACGACATCCCGTATTCCCAAGCGGTCACCCTTCCAAGTACTAACGGGACTCGACGTAACTTAACTTCTGGGAGCTGACGAGACCAGGTGCGTTCTACGTGATATGGCCGTTGACATTCAAAAATGAAAATTTACCCTCCCAGTCCCAATGGATGAATAGAAAATCACTTCAAAGTGACAGAAATGTTTGTTCATTGAATTTGGACTGGTAACCATCGCGAATAAAAAGCGCGATCAACTTTGAAAAACTCGCAATGAAATTCATCCAGAATCATTCCTATAGATGAATTGAACCTATCCCTATGTCATTGAAATTTTTGATCTACGAATTTGGACTGGTAACCATTGCGATTAAAAAACGCGATAAAATTTGACAAAATCTCAATGGAATTGATCCAGAATCATTCTTATAGATGCATTGAACCTATCTCTAAGGCATTGAAATGTTTCATCTACGAAATTGGACTGGTAACCATCGTTATTGAAAAAAATTTCAAGAAATTTTTTATTGAAAACAAACTATTCATCGCCAACGACATCCCGTATTCCCAAGCGGTCACCCTTCCAAGTACTAACGGGACTCGACGTAACTTAACTTCTGGGAGCTGACGAGACCAGGTGCGTTCTACGTGATATGGCCGTTGACATTCAAAAATGAAAATTTACCCTCCCAGTCCCAATGGATGAATAGAAAATCACTTCAAAGTGACAGAAATGTTTGTTCTTTGAATTTGGACTGGTAACCATCGCAAATAAAAAGCGCGATCAACTTTGAAAAACTCGCAATGAAATTCATCCAGAATCATTCCTATAGATGAATTGAACCTATCCCTATGTCATTGAAATTTTTGATCTACGAATTTGGACTGGTAACCATTGCGATTAAAAAACGCGATAAAATTTGACAAAATCTCAATGGAATTGATCCAGAATCATTCTTATAGATGCATTGAACCTATCTCTAAGGCATTGAAATGTTTCATCTACGAAATTGGACTGGTAACCATCGTTATTGAAAAAAATTTCAAGAAATTTTTTATTGAAAACAAACTATTCATCGCCAACGACATCCCGTATTCCCAAGCGGTCACCCTTCCAAGTACTAACGGGACTCGACGTAACTTAACTTCTGGGAGCTGACGAGACCAGGTGCGTTCTACGTGATATGGCCGTTGACATTCAAAAATGAAAATTTACCCTCCCAGTCCCAATGGATGAATAGAAAATCACTTCAAAGTGACAGAAATGTTTGTTCATTGAATTTGGACTGGTAACCATCGCGAATAAAAAGCGCGATCAACTTTGAAAAACTCGCAATGAAATTCATCCAGAATCATTCCTATAGATGAATTGAACCTATCCCTATGTCATTGAAATTTTTGATCTACGAATTTGGACTGGTAACCATTGCGATTAAAAAACGCGATAAAATTTGACAAAATCTCAATGGAATTGATCCAGAATCATTCTTATAGATGCATTGAACCTATCTCTAAGGCATTGAAATGTTTCATCTACGAAATTGGACTGGTAACCATCGTTATTGAAAAAAATTTCAAGAAATTTTTTATTGAAAACAAACTATTCATCGCCAACGACATCCCGTATTCCCAAGCGGTCACCCTTCCAAGTACTAACGGGACTCGACGTAACTTAACTTCTGGGAGCTGACGAGACCAGGTGCGTTCTACGTGATATGGCCGTTGACATTCAAAAATGAAAATTTACCCTCCCAGTCCCAATGGATGAATAGAAAATCACTTCAAAGTGACAGAAATGTTTGTTCTTTGAATTTGGACTGGTAACCATCGCAAATAAAAAGCGCGATCAACTTTGAAAAACTCGCAATGAAATTCATCCAGAATCATTCCTATAGATGAATTGAACCTATCCCTATGTCATTGAAATTTTTGATCTACGAATTTGGACTGGTAACCATTGCGATTAAAAAACGCGATAAAATTTGACAAAATCTCAATGGAATTGATCCAGAATCATTCTTATAGATGCATTGAACCTATCTCTAAGGCATTGAAATGTTTCATCTACGAAATTGGACTGGTAACCATCGTTATTGAAAAAAATTTCAAGAAATTTTTTATTGAAAACAAACTATTCATCGCCAACGACATCCCGTATTCCCAAGCGGTCACCCTTCCAAGTACTAACGGGACTCGACGTAACTTAACTTCTGGGAGCTGACGAGACCAGGTGCGTTCTACGTGATATGGCCGTTGACATTCAAAAATGAAAATTTACCCTCCCAGTCCCAATGGATGAATAGAAAATCACTTCAAAGTGACAGAAATGTTTGTTCTTTGAATTTGGACTGGTAACCATCGCAAATAAAAAGCGCGATCAACTTTGAAAAACTCGCAATGAAATTCATCCAGAATCATTCCTATAGATGAATTGAACCTATCCCTATGTCATTGAAATTTTTGATCTACGAATTTGGACTGGTAACCATTGCGATTAAAAAACGCGATAAAATTTGACAAAATCTCAATGGAATTGATCCAGAATCATTCTTATAGATGCATTGAACCTATCTCTAAGGCATTGAAATGTTTCATCTACGAAATTGGACTGGTAACCATCGTTATTGAAAAAAATTTCAAGAAATTTTTTATTGAAAACAAACTATTCATCGCCAACGACATCCCGTATTCCCAAGCGGTCACCCTTCCAAGTACTAACGGGACTCGACGTAACTTAACTTCTGGGAGCTGACGAGACCAGGTGCGTTCTACGTGATATGGCCGTTGACATTCAAAAATGAAAATTTACCCTCCCAGTCCCAATGGATGAATAGAAAATCACTTCAAAGTGACAGAAATGTTTGTTCATTGAATTTGGACTGGTAACCATCGCGAATAAAAAGCGCGATCAACTTTGAAAAACTCGCAATGAAATTCATCCAGAATCATTCCTATAGATGAATTGAACCTATCCCTATGTCATTGAAATTTTTGATCTACGAATTTGGACTGGTAACCATTGCGATTAAAAAACGCGATAAAATTTGACAAAATCTCAATGGAATTGATCCAGAATCATTCTTATAGATGCATTGAACCTATCTCTAAGGCATTGAAATGTTTCATCTACGAAATTGGACTGGTAACCATCGTTATTGAAAAAAATTTCAAGAAATTTTTTATTGAAAACAAACTATTCATCGCCAACGACATCCCGTATTCCCAAGCGGTCACCCTTCCAAGTACTAACGGGACTCGACGTAACTTAACTTCTGGGAGCTGACGAGACCAGGTGCGTTCTACGTGATATGGCCGTTGACATTCAAAAATGAAAATTTACCCTCCCATTCCCAATGGATGAATAGAAAATCACTTCAAAGTGACAGAAATGTTTGTTCTTTGAATTTGGACTGGTAACCATCGCAAATAAAAAGCGCGATCAACTTTGAAAAACTCGCAATGAAATTCATCCAGAATCATTCCTATAGATGAATTGAACCTATCCCTATGTCATTGAAATTTTTGATCTACGAATTTGGACTGGTAACCATTGCGATTAAAAAACGCGATAAAATTTGACAAAATCTCAATGGAATTGATCCAGAATCATTCTTATAGATGCATTGAACCTATCTCTAAGGCATTGAAATGTTTCATCTACGAAATTGGACTGGTAACCATCGTTATTGAAAAAAATTTCAAGAAATTTTTTATTGAAAACAAACTATTCATCGCCAACGACATCCCGTATTCCCAAGCGGTCACCCTTCCAAGTACTAACGGGACTCGACGTAACTTAACTTCTGGGAGCTGACGAGACCAGGTGCGTTCTACGTGATATGGCCGTTGACATTCAAAAATGAAAATTTACCCTCCCAGTCCCAATGGATGAATAGAAAATCACTTCAAAGTGACAGAAATGTTTGTTCTTTGAATTTGGACTGGTAACCATCGCAAATAAAAAGCGCGATCAACTTTGAAAAACTCGCAATGAAATTCATCCAGAATCATTCCTATAGATGAATTGAACCTATCCCTATGTCATTGAAATTTTTGATCTACGAATTTGGACTGGTAACCATTGCGATTAAAAAACGCGATAAAATTTGACAAAATCTCAATGGAATTGATCCAGAATCATTCTTATAGATGCATTGAACCTATCTCTAAGGCATTGAAATGTTTCATCTACGAAATTGGACTGGTAACCATCGTTATTGAAAAAAATTTCAAGAAATTTTTTATTGAAAACAAACTATTCATCGCCAACGACATCCCGTATTCCCAAGCGGTCACCCTTCCAAGTACTAACGGGACTCGACGTAACTTAACTTCTGGGAGCTGACGAGACCAGGTGCGTTCTACGTGATATGGCCGTTGACATTCAAAAATGAAAATTTACCCTCCCAGTCCCAATGGATGAATAGAAAATCACTTCAAAGTGACAGAAATGTTTGTTCATTGAATTTGGACTGGTAACCATCGCGAATAAAAAGCGCGATCAACTTTGAAAAACTCGCAATGAAATTCATCCAGAATCATTCCTATAGATGAATTGAACCTATCCCTATGTCATTGAAATTTTTGATCTACGAATTTGGACTGGTAACCATTGCGATTAAAAAACGCGATAAAATTTGACAAAATCTCAATGGAATTGATCCAGAATCATTCTTATAGATGCATTGAACCTATCTCTAAGGCATTGAAATGTTTCATCTACGAAATTGGACTGGTAACCATCGTTATTGAAAAAAATTTCAAGAAATTTTTTATTGAAAACAAACTATTCATCGCCAACGACATCCCGTATTCCCAAGCGGTCACCCTTCCAAGTACTAACGGGACTCGACGTAACTTAACTTCTGGGAGCTGACGAGACCAGGTGCGTTCTACGTGATATGGCCATTGACATTCAAAAATGAAAATTTACCCTCCCAGTCCCAATGGATGAATAGAAAATCACTTCAAAGTGACAGAAATGTTTGTTCTTTGAATTTGGAC
This sequence comes from Daphnia pulicaria, assembly GCF_021234035.1. Lineage (NCBI taxonomy): Eukaryota > Metazoa > Arthropoda > Branchiopoda > Diplostraca > Daphniidae > Daphnia > Daphnia pulicaria. Next base: position 4,027,752 of record NC_060915.1, read on the forward strand.
TGGTAACCATCGCAAATAAAAAGCGCGATCAACTTTGAAAAACTCGCAATGAAATTCATCCAGAATCATTCCTATAGATGAATTGAACCTATCCCTATGTCATTGAAATTTTTGATCTACGAATTTGGACTGGTAACCATTGCGATTAAAAAACGCGATAAAATTTGACAAAATCTCAATGGAATTGATCCAGAATCATTCTTATAGATGCATTGAACCTATCTCTAAGGCATTGAAATGTTTCATCTACGAAATTGGACTGGTAACCATCGTTATTGAAAAAAATTTCAAGAAATTTTTTATTGAAAACAAACTATTCATCGCCAACGACATCCCGTATTCCCAAGCGGTCACCCTTCCAAGTACTAACGGGACTCGACGTAACTTAACTTCTGGGAGCTGACGAGACCAGGTGCGTTCTACGTGATATGGCCGTTGACATTCAAAAATGAAAATTTACCCTCCCAGTCCCAATGGATGAATAGAAAATCACTTCAAAGTGACAGAAATGTTTGTTCTTTGAATTTGGACTGGTAACCATCGCAAATAAAAAGCGCGATCAACTTTGAAAAACTCGCAATGAAATTCATCCAGAATCATTCCTATAGATGAATTGAACCTATCCCTATGTCATTGAAATTTTTGATCTACGAATTTGGACTGGTAACCATTGCGATTAAAAAACGCGATAAAATTTGACAAAATCTCAATGGAATTGATCCAGAATCATTCTTATAGATGCATTGAACCTATCTCTAAGGCATTGAAATGTTTCATCTACGAAATTGGACTGGTAACCATCGTTATTGAAAAAAATTTCAAGAAATTTTTTATTGAAAACAAACTATTCATCGCCAACGACATCCCGTATTCCCAAGCGGTCACCCTTCCAAGTACTAACGGGACTCGACGTAACTTAACTTCTGGGAGCTGACGAGACCAGGTGCGTTCTACGTGATATGGCCGTTGACATTCAAAAATGAAAATTTACCCTCCCAGTCCCAATGGATGAATAGAAAATCACTTCAAAGTGACAGAAATGTTTGTTCTTTGAATTTGGACTGGTAACCATCGCAAATAAAAAGCGCGATCAACTTTGAAAAACTCGCAATGAAATTCATCCAGAATCATTCCTATAGATGAATTGAACCTATCCCTATGTCATTGAAATTTTTGATCTACGAATTTGGACTGGTAACCATTGCGATTAAAAAACGCGATAAAATTTGACAAAATCTCAATGGAATTGATCCAGAATCATTCTTATAGATGCATTGAACCTATCTCTAAGGCATTGAAATGTTTCATCTACGAAATTGGACTGGTAACCATCGTTATTGAAAAAAATTTCAAGAAATTTTTTATTGAAAACAAACTATTCATCGCCAACGACATCCCGTATTCCCAAGCGGTCACCCTTCCAAGTACTAACGGGACTCGACGTAACTTAACTTCTGGGAGCTGACGAGACCAGGTGCGTTCTACGTGATATGGCCGTTGACATTCAAAAATGAAAATTTACCCTCCCAGTCCCAATGGATGAATAGAAAATCACTTCAAAGTGACAGAAATGTTTGTTCTTTGAATTTGGACTGGTAACCATCGCAAATAAAAAGCGCGATCAACTTTGAAAAACTCGCAATGAAATTCATCCAGAATCATTCCTATAGATGAATTGAACCTATCCCTATGTCATTGAAATTTTTGATCTACGAATTTGGACTGGTAACCATTGCGATTAAAAAACGCGATAAAATTTGACAAAATCTCAATGGAATTGATCCAGAATCATTCTTATAGATGCATTGAACCTATCTCTAAGGCATTGAAATGTTTCATCTACGAAATTGGACTGGTAACCATCGTTATTGAAAAAAATTTCAAGAAATTTTTTATTGAAAACAAACTATTCATCGCCAACGACATCCCGTATTCCCAAGCGGTCACCCTTCCAAGTACTAACGGGACTCGACGTAACTTAACTTCTGGGAGCTGACGAGACCAGGTGCGTTCTACGTGATATGGCCGTTGACATTCAAAAATGAAAATTTACCCTCCCAGTCCCAATGGATGAATAGAAAATCACTTCAAAGTGAAAGAAATGTTTGTTCATTGAATTTGGACTGGTAACCATCGCGAATAAAAAGCGCGATCAACTTTGAAAAACTCGCAATGAAATTCATCCAGAATCATTCCTATAGATGAATTGAACCTATCCCTATGTCATTGAAATTTTTGATCTACGAATTTGGACTGGTAACCATCACGATTAATAACGCGATAAAATTTGACAAACTCTCAATGGAATTGATCCAGAATCATTCTTATAGATGAATTGAACCTATCTCTAAGGCATTGAAATGTTTCATCTACGAAATTGGACTGGTAACCATCGTGATTGAAAAAAAATGTCAAGAAATTTGTTATTGAAAACAAACTATCCATCGCCAACGACATCCCGTATTCCCAAGCGGTCACCCTTCCAAGTACTAACGGGACTCGACGTAACTTAACTTCTGGGAGCTGACGAGACCAGGTGCGTTCTACGTGATATGGCCGTTGACATTCAAAAATGAAAATTTACCCTCCCAGTCCCAATGGATGAATAGAAAATCACTTCAAAGTGACAGAAATGTTTGTTCATTGAATTTGGACTGGTAACCATCGCAAATAAAAAGCGCGATCAACTTTGAAAAACTCGCAATGAAATTCATCCAGAATCATTCCTATAGATGAATTGAACCTATCCCTATGTCATTGACATTTTTGATCTACGAATTTGGACTGGTAACCATCACGATTAAAAAACGCGATAAAATTTGACAAACTCTCAATGGAATTGATCCAGAATCATTCTTATAGATGAATTGAACCTATCTCTAAGGCATTGAAATGTTTCATCTACGAAATTGGACTGGTAACCATCGTTATTGAAAAAAAATTTCAAGAAATTTTTTATTGAAAACAAACTATTCATCGCCAACGACATCCCGTATTCCCAAGCGGTCACCCTTCCAAGTACTAACGGGACTCGACGTAACTTAACTTCTGGGAGCTGACGAGACCAGGTGCGTTCTACGTGATATGGCCGTTGACATTCAAAAATGAAAATTTACCCTCCCAGTCCCAATGGATGAATAGAAAATCACTTCAAAGTGAAAGAAATGTTTGTTCATTGAATTTGGACTGGTAACCATCGCGAATAAAAAGCGCGATCAACTTTGAAAAACTCGCAATGAAATTCATCCAGAATCATTCCTATAGATGAATTGAACCTATCCCTATGTCATTGAAATTTTTGATCTACGAATTTGGACTGGTAACCATCACGATTAATAACGCGATAAAATTTGACAAACTCTCAATGGAATTGATCCAGAATCATTCTTATAGATGAATTGAACCTATCTCTAAGGCATTGAAATGTTTCATCTACGAAATTGGACTGGTAACCATCGTGATTGAAAAAAAATGTCAAGAAATTTGTTATTGAAAACAAACTATCCATCGCCAACGACATCCCGTATTCCCAAGCGGTCACCCTTCCAAGTACTAACGGGACTCGACGTAACTTAACTTCTGGGAGCTGACGAGACCAGGTGCGTTCTACGTGATATGGCCGTTGACATTCAAAAATGAAAATTTACCCTCCCAGTCCCAATGGATGAATAGAAAATCACTTCAAAGTGACAGAAATGTTTGTTCATTGAATTTGGACTGGTAACCATCGCAAATAAAAAGCGCGATCAACTTTGAAAAACTCGCAATGAAATTCATCCAGAATCATTCCTATAGATGAATTGAACCTATCCCTATGTCATTGACATTTTTGATCTACGAATTTGGACTGGTAACCATCACGATTAAAAAACGCGATAAAATTTGACAAACTCTCAATGGAATTGATCCAGAATCATTCTTATAGATGAATTGAACCTATCTCTAAGGCATTGAAATGTTTCATCTACGAAATTGGACTGGTAACCATCGTTATTGAAAAAAAATTTCAAGAAATTTTTTATTGAAAACAAACTATTCATCGCCAACGACATCCCGTATTCCCAAGCGGTCACCCTTCCAAGTACTAACGGGACTCGACGTAACTTAACTTCTGGGAGCTGACGAGACCAGGTGCGTTCTACGTGATATGGCCGTTGACATTCAAAAATGAAAATTTACCCTCCCAGTCCCAATGGATGAATAGAAAATCACTTCAAAGTGACAGAAATGTTTGTTCTTTGAATTTGGACTGGTAACCATCGCAAATAAAAAGCGCGATCAACTTTGAAAAACTCGCAATGAAATTCATCCAGAATCATTCCTATAGATGAATTGAACCTATCCCTATGTCATTGAAATTTTTGATCTACGAATTTGGACTGGTAACCATTGCGATTAAAAAACGCGATAAAATTTGACAAAATCTCAATGGAATTGATCCAGAATCATTCTTATAGATGCATTGAACCTATCTCTAAGGCATTGAAATGTTTCATCTACGAAATTGGACTGGTAACCATCGTTATTGAAAAAAATTTCAAGAAATTTTTTATTGAAAACAAACTATTCATCGCCAACGACATCCCGTATTCCCAAGCGGTCACCCTTCCAAGTACTAACGGGACTCGACGTAACTTAACTTCTGGGAGCTGACGAGACCAGGTGCGTTCTACGTGATATGGCCGTTGACATTCAAAAATGAAAATTTACCCTCCCAGTCCCAATGGATGAATAGAAAATCACTTCAAAGTGACAGAAATGTTTGTTCTTTGAATTTGGACTGGTAACCATCGCAAATAAAAAGCGCGATCAACTTTGAAAAACTCGCAATGAAATTCATCCAGAATCATTCCTATAGATGAATTGAACCTATCCCTATGTCATTGAAATTTTTGATCTACGAATTTGGACTGGTAACCATTGCGATTAAAAAACGCGATAAAATTTGACAAAATCTCAATGGAATTGATCCAGAATCATTCTTATAGATGCATTGAACCTATCTCTAAGGCATTGAAATGTTTCATCTACGAAATTGGACTGGTAACCATCGTTATTGAAAAAAATTTCAAGAAATTTTTTATTGAAAACAAACTATTCATCGCCAACGACATCCCGTATTCCCAAGCGGTCACCCTTCCAAGTACTAACGGGACTCGACGTAACTTAACTTCTGGGAGCTGACGAGACCAGGTGCGTTCTACGTGATATGGCCGTTGACATTCAAAAATGAAAATTTACCCTCCCAGTCCCAATGGATGAATAGAAAATCACTTCAAAGTGAAAGAAATGTTTGTTCATTGAATTTGGACTGGTAACCATCGCGAATAAAAAGCGCGATCAACTTTGAAAAACTCGCAATGAAATTCATCCAGAATCATTCCTATAGATGAATTGAACCTATCCCTATGTCATTGAAATTTTTGATCTACGAATTTGGACTGGTAACCATCACGATTAATAACGCGATAAAATTTGACAAACTCTCAATGGAATTGATCCAGAATCATTGTTATAGATGAATTGAACCTATCTCTAAGGCATTGAAATGTTTCATCTACGAAATTGGACTGGTAACCATCGTGATTGAAAAAAAATGTCAAGAAATTTGTTATTGAAAACAAACTATCCATCGCCAACGACATCCCGTATTCCCAAGCGGTCACCCTTCCAAGTACTAACGGGACTCGACGTAACTTAACTTCTGGGAGCTGACGAGACCAGGTGCGTTCTACGTGATATGGCCGTTGACATTCAAAAATGAAAATTTACCCTCCCAGTCCCAATGGATGAATAGAAAATCACTTCAAAGTGACAGAAATGTTTGTTCATTGAATTTGGACTGGTAACCATCGCAAATAAAAAGCGCGATCAACTTTGAAAAACTCGCAATGAAATTCATCCAGAATCATTCCTATAGATGAATTGAACCTATCCCTATGTCATTGACATTTTTGATCTACGAATTTGGACTGGTAACCATCACGATTAAAAAACGCGATAAAATTTGACAAACTCTCAATGGAATTGATCCAGAATCATTCTTATAGATGAATTGAACCTATCTCTAAGGCATTGAAATGTTTCATCTACGAAATTGGACTGGTAACCATCGTTATTGAAAAAAAATTTCAAGAAATTTTTTATTGAAAACAAACTATTCATCGCCAACGACATCCCGTATTCCCAAGCGGTCACCCTTCCAAGTACTAACGGGACTCGACGTAACTTAACTTCTGGGAGCTGACGAGACCAGGTGCGTTCTACGTGATATGGCCGTTGACATTCAAAAATGAAAATTTACCCTCCCAGTCCCAATGGATGAATAGAAAATCACTTCAAAGTGACAGAAATGTTTGTTCTTTGAATTTGGACTGGTAACCATCGCAAATAAAAAGCGCGATCAACTTTGAAAAACTCGCAATGAAATTCATCCAGAATCATTCCTATAGATGAATTGAACCTATCCCTATGTCATTGAAATTTTTGATCTACGAATTTGGACTGGTAACCATTGCGATTAAAAAACGCGATAAAATTTGACAAAATCTCAATGGAATTGATCCAGAATCATTCTTATAGATGCATTGAACCTATCTCTAAGGCATTGAAATGTTTCATCTACGAAATTGGACTGGTAACCATCGTTATTGAAAAAAATTTCAAGAAATTTTTTATTGAAAACAAACTATTCATCGCCAACGACATCCCGTATTCCCAAGCGGTCACCCTTCCAAGTACTAACGGGACTCGACGTAACTTAACTTCTGGGAGCTGACGAGACCAGGTGCGTTCTACGTGATATGGCCGTTGACATTCAAAAATGAAAATTTACCCTCCCAGTCCCAATGGATGAATAGAAAATCACTTCAAAGTGACAGAAATGTTTGTTCTTTGAATTTGGACTGGTAACCATCGCAAATAAAAAGCGCGATCAACTTTGAAAAACTCGCAATGAAATTCATCCAGAATCATTCCTATAGATGAATTGAACCTATCCCTATGTCATTGAAATTTTTGATCTACGAATTTGGACTGGTAACCATTGCGATTAAAAAACGCGATAAAATTTGACAAAATCTCAATGGAATTGATCCAGAATCATTCTTATAGATGCATTGAACCTATCTCTAAGGCATTGAAATGTTTCATCTACGAAATTGGACTGGTAACCATCGTTATTGAAAAAAATTTCAAGAAATTTTTTATTGAAAACAAACTATTCATCGCCAACGACATCCCGTATTCCCAAGCGGTCACCCTTCCAAGTACTAACGGGACTCGACGTAACTTAACTTCTGGGAGCTGACGAGACCAGGTGCGTTCTACGTGATATGGCCGTTGACATTCAAAAATGAAAATTTACCCTCCCAGTCCCAATGGATGAATAGAAAATCACTTCAAAGTGAAAGAAATGTTTGTTCATTGAATTTGGACTGGTAACCATCGCGAATAAAAAGCGCGATCAACTTTGAAAAACTCGCAATGAAATTCATCCAGAATCATTCCTATAGATGAATTGAACCTATCCCTATGTCATTGAAATTTTTGATCTACGAATTTGGACTGGTAACCATCACGATTAATAACGCGATAAAATTTGACAAACTCTCAATGGAATTGATCCAGAATCATTCTTATAGATGAATTGAACCTATCTCTAAGGCATTGAAATGTTTCATCTACGAAATTGGACTGGTAACCATCGTGATTGAAAAAAAATGTCAAGAAATTTGTTATTGAAAACAAACTATCCATCGCCAACGACATCCCGTATTCCCAAGCGGTCACCCTTCCAAGTACTAACGGGACTCGACGTAACTTAACTTCTGGGAGCTGACGAGACCAGGTGCGTTCTACGTGATATGGCCGTTGACATTCAAAAATGAAAATTTACCCTCCCAGTCCCAATGGATGAATAGAAAATCACTTCAAAGTGACAGAAATGTTTGTTCATTGAATTTGGACTGGTAACCATCGCAAATAAAAAGCGCGATCAACTTTGAAAAACTCGCAATGAAATTCATCCAGAATCATTCCTATAGATGAATTGAACCTATCCCTATGTCATTGACATTTTTGATCTACGAATTTGGACTGGTAACCATCACGATTAAAAAACGCGATAAAATTTGACAAACTCTCAATGGAATTGATCCAGAATCATTCTTATAGATGAATTGAACCTATCTCTAAGGCATTGAAATGTTTCATCTACGAAATTGGACTGGTAACCATCGTTATTGAAAAAAAATTTCAAGAAATTTTTTATTGAAAACAAACTATTCATCGCCAACGACATCCCGTATTCCCAAGCGGTCACCCTTCCAAGTACTAACGGGACTCGACGTAACTTAACTTCTGGGAGCTGACGAGACCAGGTGCGTTCTACGTGATATGGCCGTTGACATTCAAAAATGAAAATTTACCCTCCCAGTCCCAATGGATGAATAGAAAATCACTTCAAAGTGACAGAAATGTTTGTTCTTTGAATTTGGACTGGTAACCATCGCAAATAAAAAGCGCGATCAACTTTGAAAAACTCGCAATGAAATTCATCCAGAATCATTCCTATAGATGAATTGAACCTATCCCTATGTCATTGAAATTTTTGATCTACGAATTTGGACTGGTAACCATTGCGATTAAAAAACGCGATAAAATTTGACAAAATCTCAATGGAATTGATCCAGAATCATTCTTATAGATGCATTGAACCTATCTCTAAGGCATTGAAATGTTTCATCTACGAAATTGGACTGGTAACCATCGTTATTGAAAAAAATTTCAAGAAATTTTTTATTGAAAACAAACTATTCATCGCCAACGACATCCCGTATTCCCAAGCGGTCACCCTTCCAAGTACTAACGGGACTCGACGTAACTTAACTTCTGGGAGCTGACGAGACCAGGTGCGTTCTACGTGATATGGCCGTTGACATTCAAAAATGAAAATTTACCCTCCCAGTCCCAATGGATGAATAGAAAATCACTTCAAAGTGACAGAAATGTTTGTTCTTTGAATTTGGACTGGTAACCATCGCAAATAAAAAGCGCGATCAACTTTGAAAAACTCGCAATGAAATTCATCCAGAATCATTCCTATAGATGAATTGAACCTATCCCTATGTCATTGACATTTTTGATCTACGAATTTGGACTGGTAACCATCACGATTAAAAAACGCGATAAAATTTGACAAACTCTCAATGGAATTGATCCAGAATCATTCTTATAGATGAATTGAACCTATCTCTAAGGCATTGAAATGTTTCATCTACGAAATTGGACTGGTAACCATCGTTATTGAAAAAAAATTTCAAGAAATTTTTTATTGAAAACAAACTATTCATCGCCAACGACATCCCGTATTCCCAAGCGGTCACCCTTCCAAGTACTAACGGGACTCGACGTAACTTAACTTCTGGGAGCTGACGAGACCAGGTGCGTTCTACGTGATATGGCCGTTGACATTCAAAAATGAAAATTTACCCTCCCAGTCCCAATGGATGAATAGAAAATCACTTCAAAGTGACAGAAATGTTTGTTCTTTGAATTTGGACTGGTAACCATCGCAAATAAAAAGCGCGATCAACTTTGAAAAACTCGCAATGAAATTCATCCAGAATCATTCCTATAGATGAATTGAACCTATCCCTATGTCATTGAAATTTTTGATCTACGAATTTGGACTGGTAACCATTGCGATTAAAAAACGCGATAAAATTTGACAAAATCTCAATGGAATTGATCCAGAATCATTCTTATAGATGCATTGAACCTATCTCTAAGGCATTGAAATGTTTCATCTACGAAATTGGACTGGTAACCATCGTTATTGAAAAAAATTTCAAGAAATTTTTTATTGAAAACAAACTATTCATCGCCAACGACATCCCGTATTCCCAAGCGGTCACCCTTCCAAGTACTAACGGGACTCGACGTAACTTAACTTCTGGGAGCTGACGAGACCAGGTGCGTTCTACGTGATATGGCCGTTGACATTCAAAAATGAAAATTTACCCTCCCAGTCCCAATGGATGAATAGAAAATCACTTCAAAGTGACAGAAATGTTTGTTCTTTGAATTTGGACTGGTAACCATCGCAAATAAAAAGCGCGATCAACTTTGAAAAACTCGCAATGAAATTCATCCAGAATCATTCCTATAGATGAATTGAACCTATCCCTATGTCATTGAAATTTTTGATCTACGAATTTGGACTGGTAACCATTGCGATTAAAAAACGCGATAAAATTTGACAAAATCTCAATGGAATTGATCCAGAATCATTCTTATAGATGCATTGAACCTATCTCTAAGGCATTGAAATGTTTCATCTACGAAATTGGACTGGTAACCATCGTTATTGAAAAAAATTTCAAGAAATTTTTTATTGAAAACAAACTATTCATCGCCAACGACATCCCGTATTCCCAAGCGGTCACCCTTCCAAGTACTAACGGGACTCGACGTAACTTAACTTCTGGGAGCTGACGAGACCAGGTGCGTTCTACGTGATATGGCCGTTGACATTCAAAAATGAAAATTTACCCTCCCAGTCCCAATGGATGAATAGAAAATCACTTCAAAGTGACAGAAATGTTTGTTCTTTGAATTTGGACTGGTAACCATCGCAAATAAAAAGCGCGATCAACTTTGAAAAACTCGCAATGAAATTCATCCAGAATCATTCCTATAGATGAATTGAACCTATCCCTATGTCATTGAAATTTTTGATCTACGAATTTGGACTGGTAACCATTGCGATTAAAAAACGCGATAAAATTTGACAAAATCTCAATGGAATTGATCCAGAATCATTCTTATAGATGCATTGAACCTATCTCTAAGGCATTGAAATGTTTCATCTACGAAATTGGACTGGTAACCATCGTTATTGAAAAAAATTTCAAGAAATTTTTTATTGAAAACAAACTATTCATCGCCAACGACATCCCGTATTCCCAAGCGGTCACCCTTCCAAGTACTAACGGGACTCGACGTAACTTAACTTCTGGGAGCTGACGAGACCAGGTGCGTTCTACGTGATATGGCCGTTGACATTCAAAAATGAAAATTTACCCTCCCAGTCCCAATGGATGAATAGAAAATCACTTCAAAGTGAAAGAAATGTTTGTTCATTGAATTTGGACTGGTAACCATCGCGAATAAAAAGCGCGATCAACTTTGAAAAACTCGCAATGAAATTCATCCAGAATCATTCCTATAGATGAATTGAACCTATCCCTATGTCATTGAAATTTTTGATCTACGAATTTGGACTGGTAACCATCACGATTAATAACGCGATAAAATTTGACAAACTCTCAATGGAATTGATCCAGAATCATTCTTATAGATGAATTGAACCTATCTCTAAGGCATTGAAATGTTTCATCTACGAAATTGGACTGGTAACCATCGTGATTGAAAAAAAATGTCAAGAAATTTGTTATTGAAAACAAACTATCCATCGCCAACGACATCCCGTATTCCCAAGCGGTCACCCTTCCAAGTACTAACGGGACTCGACGTAACTTAACTTCTGGGAGCTGACGAGACCAGGTGCGTTCTACGTGATATGGCCGTTGACATTCAAAAATGAAAATTTACCCTCCCAGTCCCAATGGATGAATAGAAAATCACTTCAAAGTGACAGAAATGTTTGTTCATTGAATTTGGACTGGTAACCATCGCAAATAAAAAGCGCGATCAACTTTGAAAAACTCGCAATGAAATTCATCCAGAATCATTCCTATAGATGAATTGAACCTATCCCTATGTCATTGACATTTTTGATCTACGAATTTGGACTGGTAACCATCACGATTAAAAAACGCGATAAAATTTGACAAACTCTCAATGGAATTGATCCAGAATCATTCTTATAGATGAATTGAACCTATCTCTAAGGCATTGAAATGTTTCATCTACGAAATTGGACTGGTAACCATCGTTATTGAAAAAAAATTTCAAGAAATTTTTTATTGAAAACAAACTATTCATCGCCAACGACATCCCGTATTCCCAAGCGGTCACCCTTCCAAGTACTAACGGGACTCGACGTAACTTAACTTCTGGGAGCTGACGAGACCAGGTGCGTTCTACGTGATATGGCCGTTGACATTCAAAAATGAAAATTTACCCTCCCAGTCCCAATGGATGAATAGAAAATCACTTCAAAGTGACAGAAATGTTTGTTCTTTGAATTTGGACTGGTAACCATCGCAAATAAAAAGCGCGATCAACTTTGAAAAACTCGCAATGAAATTCATCCAGAATCATTCCTATAGATGAATTGAACCTATCCCTATGTCATTGAAATTTTTGATCTACGAATTTGGACTGGTAACCATTGCGATTAAAAAACGCGATAAAATTTGACAAAATCTCAATGGAATTGATCCAGAATCATTCTTATAGATGCATTGAACCTATCTCTAAGGCATTGAAATGTTTCATCTACGAAATTGGACTGGTAACCATCGTTATTGAAAAAAATTTCAAGAAATTTTTTATTGAAAACAAACTATTCATCGCCAACGACATCCCGTATTCCCAAGCGGTCACCCTTCCAAGTACTAACGGGACTCGACGTAACTTAACTTCTGGGAGCTGACGAGACCAGGTGCGTTCTACGTGATATGGCCGTTGACATTCAAAAATGAAAATTTACCCTCCCAGTCCCAATGGATGAATAGAAAATCACTTCAAAGTGACAGAAATGTTTGTTCTTTGAATTTGGACTGGTAACCATCGCAAATAAAAAGCGCGATCAACTTTGAAAAACTCGCAATGAAATTCATCCAGAATCATTCCTATAGATGAATTGAACCTATCCCTATGTCATTGAAATTTTTGATCTACGAATTTGGACTGGTAACCATTGCGATTAAAAAACGCGATAAAATTTGACAAAATCTCAATGGAATTGATCCAGAATCATTCTTATAGATGCATTGAACCTATCTCTAAGGCATTGAAATGTTTCATCTACGAAATTGGACTGGTAACCATCGTTATTGAAAAAAATTTCAAGAAATTTTTTATTGAAAACAAACTATTCATCGCCAACGACATCCCGTATTCCCAAGCGGTCACCCTTCCAAGTACTAACGGGACTCGACGTAACTTAACTTCTGGGAGCTGACGAGACCAGGTGCGTTCTACGTGATATGGCCGTTGACATTCAAAAATGAAAATTTACCCTCCCAGTCCCAATGGATGAATAGAAAATCACTTCAAAGTGACAGAAATGTTTGTTCATTGAATTTGGACTGGTAACCATCGCGAATAAAAAGCGCGATCAACTTTGAAAAACTCGCAATGAAATTCATCCAGAATCATTCCTATAGATGAATTGAACCTATCCCTATGTCATTGAAATTTTTGATCTACGAATTTGGACTGGTAACCATCACGATTAATAACGCGATAAAATTTGACAAACTCTCAATGGAATTGATCCAGAATCATTCTTATAGATGAATTGAACCTATCTCTAAGGCATTGAAATGTTTCATCTACGAAATTGGACTGGTAACCATCGTGATTGAAAAAAAATGTCAAGAAATTTGTTATTGAAAACAAACTATCCATCGCCAACGACATCCCGTATTCCCAAGCGGTCACCCTTCCAAGTACTAACGGGACTCGACGTAACTTAACTTCTGGGAGCTGACGAGACCAGGTGCGTTCTACGTGATATGGCAGTTGACATTCAAAAATGAAAATTTACCCTCCCAGTCCCAATGGATGAATAGAAAATCACTTCAAAGTGACAGAAATGTTTGTTCATTGAATTTTGACTGGTAACCATCGCAAATAAAAAGCGCGATCAACTTTGAAAAACTCGCAATGAAATTCATCCAGAATCATTCCTATAGATGAATTGAACCTATCCCTATGTCATTGACATTTTTGATCTACGAATTTGGACTGGTAACCATCACGATTAAAAAACGCGATAAAATTTGACAAACTCTCAATGGAATTGATCCAGAATCATTCTTATAGATGAATTGAACCTATCTCTAAGGCATTGAAATGTTTCATCTACGAAATTGGACTGGTAACCATCGTTATTGAAAAAAAATTTCAAGAAATTTTTTATTGAAAACAAACTATTCATCGCCAACGACATCCCGTATTCCCAAGCGGTCACCCTTCCAAGTACTAACGGGACTCGACGTAACTTAACTTCTGGGAGCTGACGAGACCAGGTGCGTTCTACGTGATATGGCCGTTGACATTCAAAAATGAAAATTTACCCTCCCAGTCCCAATGGATGAATAGAAAATCACTTCAAAGTGACAGAAATGTTTGTTCATTGAATTTGGACTGGTAACCATCGCGAATAAAAAGCGCGATCAACTTTGAAAAACTCGCAATGAAATTCATCCAGAATCATTCCTATAGATGAATTGAACCTATCCCTATGTCATTGAAATTTTTGATCTACGAATTTGGACTGGTAACCATCACGATTAATAACGCGATAAAATTTGACAAACTCTCAATGGAATTGATCCAGAATCATTCTTATAGATGAATTGAACCTATCTCTAAGGCATTGAAATGTTTCATCTACGAAATTGGACTGGTAACCATCGTGATTGAAAAAAAATGTCAAGAAATTTGTTATTGAAAACAAACTATCCATCGCCAACGACATCCCGTATTCCCAAGCGGTCACCCTTCCAAGTACTAACGGGACTCGACGTAACTTAACTTCTGGGAGCTGACGAGACCAGGTGCGTTCTACGTGATATGGCCGTTGACATTCAAAAATGAAAATTTACCCTCCCAGTCCCAATGGATGAATAGAAAATCACTTCAAAGTGACAGAAATGTTTGTTCATTGAATTTGGACTGGTAACCATCGCGAATAAAAAGCGCGATCAACTTTGAAAAACTCGCAATGAAATTCATCCAGAATCATTCCTATAGATGAATTGAACCTATCCCTATGTCATTGAAATTTTTGATCTACGAATTTGGACTGGTAACCATCACGATTAATAACGCGATAAAATTTGACAAACTCTCAATGGAATTGATCCAGAATCATTCTTATAGATGAATTGAACCTATCTCTAAGGCATTGAAATGTTTCATCTACGAAATTGGACTGGTAACCATCGTGATTGAAAAAAAATGTCAAGAAATTTGTTATTGAAAACAAACTATCCATCGCCAACGACATCCCGTATTCCCAAGCGGTCACCCTTCCAAGTACTAACGGGACTCGACGTAACTTAACTTCTGGGAGCTGACGAGACCAGGTCCGTTCTACGTGATATGGCCGTTGACATTCAAAAATGAAAATTTACCCTCCCAGTCCCAATGGATGAATAGAAAATCACTTCAAAGTGACAGAAATGTTTGTTCTTTGAATTTGGACTGGTAACCATCGCAAATAAAAAGCGCGATCAACTTTGAAAAACTCGCAATGAAATTCATCCAGAATCATTCCTATAGATGAATTGAACCTATCCCTATGTCATTGAAATTTTTGATCTACGAATTTGGACTGGTAACCATTGCGATTAAAAAACGCGATAAAATTTGACAAAATCTCAATGGAATTGATCCAGAATCATTCTTATAGATGCATTGAACCTATCTCTAAGGCATTGAAATGTTTCATCTACGAAATTGGACTGGTAACCATCGTTATTGAAAAAAATTTCAAGAAATTTTTTATTGAAAACAAACTATTCATCGCCAACGACATCCCGTATTCCCAAGCGGTCACCCTTCCAAGTACTAACGGGACTCGACGTAACTTAACTTCTGGGAGCTGACGAGACCAGGTGCGTTCTACGTGATATGGCCGTTGACATTCAAAAATGAAAATTTACCCTCCCAGTCCCAATGGATGAATAGAAAATCACTTCAAAGTGACAGAAATGTTTGTTCTTTGAATTTGGACTGGTAACCATCGCAAATAAAAAGCGCGATCAACTTTGAAAAACTCGCAATGAAATTCATCCAGAATCATTCCTATAGATGAATTGAACCTATCCCTATGTCATTGAAATTTTTGATCTACGAATTTGGACTGGTAACCATTGCGATTAAAAAACGCGATAAAATTTGACAAAATCTCAATGGAATTGATCCAGAATCATTCTTATAGATGAATTGAACCTATCTCTAAGGCATTGAAATGTTTCATCTACGAAATTGGACTGGTAACCATCGTTATTGAAAAAAAATTTCAAGAAATTTTTTATTGAAAACAAGCTATTCATCGCCAACGACATCCCGTATTCCCAAGCGGTTACCCTTCCAAGTACTAACGGGACTCGACGTAACTTAACTTCTGGGAGCTGACGAGACCAGGTGCGTTCTACGTGATATGGCCGTTGACATTCAAAAATGAAAATTTACCCTCCCAGTCCCAATGGATGAATAGAAAATCACTTCAAAGTGACAGAAATGTTTGTTCTTTGAATTTGGACTGGTAACCATCGCAAATAAAAAGCGCGATCAACTTTGAAAAACTCGCAATGAAATTCATCCAGAATCATTCTTATAGATGAATTGAACCTATCTCTAAGGCATTGAAATGTTTCATCTACGAAATTGGACTGGTAACCATCGTTATTGAAAAAAATTTCAAGAAATTTTTTATTGAAAACAAACTATTCATCGCCAACGACATCCCGTATTCCCAAGCGGTCACCCTTCCAAGTACTAACGGGACTCGACGTAACTTAACTTCTGGGAGCTGACGAGACCAGGTGCGTTCTACGTGATATGGCCGTTGACATTCAAAAATGAAAATTTACCCTCCCAGTCCCAATGGATGAATAGAAAATCACTTCAAAGTGACAGAAATGTTTGTTCTTTGAATTTGGACTGGTAACCATCGCAAATAAAAAGCGCGATCAACTTTGAAAAACTCGCAATGAAATTCATCCAGAATCATTCCTATAGATGAATTGAACCTATCCCTATGTCATTGAAATTTTTGATCTACGAATTTGGACTGGTAACCATTGCGATTAAAAAACGCGATAAAATTTGACAAAATCTCAATGGAATTGATCCAGAATCATTCTTATAGATGAATTGAACCTATCTCTAAGGCATTGAAATGTTTCATCTACGAAATTGGACTGGTAACCATCGTTATTGAAAAAAAATTTCAAGAAATTTTTTATTGAAAACAAGCTATTCATCGCCAACGACATCCCGTATTCCCAAGCGGTTACCCTTCCAAGTACTAACGGGACTCGACGTAACTTAACTTCTGGGAGCTGACGAGACCAGGTGCGTTCTACGTGATATGGCCGTTGACATTCAAAAATGAAAATTTACCCTCCCAGTCCCAATGGATGAATAGAAAATCACTTCAAAGTGACAGAAATGTTTGTTCTTTGAATTTGGACTGGTAACCATCGCAAATAAAAAGCGCGATCAACTTTGAAAAACTCGCAATGAAATTCATCCAGAATCATTCCTATAGATGAATTGAACCTATCCCTATGTCATTGAAATTTTTGATCTACGAATTTGGACTGGTAACCATTGCGATTAAAAAACGCGATAAAATTTGACAAAATCTCAATGGAATTGATCCAGAATCATTCTTATAGATGCATTGAACCTATCTCTAAGGCATTGAAATGTTTCATCTACGAAATTGGACTGGTAACCATCGTTATTGAAAAAAATTTCAAGAAATTTTTTATTGAAAACAAACTATCCATCGCCAACGACATCCCGTATTCCCAAGCGGTCACCCTTCCAAGTACTAACGGGACTCGACGTAACTTAACTTCTGGGAGCTGACGAGACCAGGTGCGTTCTACGTGATATGGCCGTTGACATTCAAAAATGAAAATTTACCCTCCCAGTCCCAATGGATGAATAGAAAATCACTTCAAAGTGACAGAAATGTTTGTTCATTGAATTTTGACTGGTAACCATCGCAAATAAAAAGCGCGATCAACTTTGAAAAACTCGCAATGAAATTCATCCAGAATCATTCCTATAGATGAATTGAACCTATCCCTATGTCATTGAAATTTTTGATCTACGAATTTGGACTGGTAACCATTGCGATTAAAAAACGCGATAAAATTTGACAAAATCTCAATGGAATTGATCCAGAATCATTCTTATAGATGAATTGAACCTATCTCTAAGGCATTGAAATGTTTCATCTACGAAATTGGACTGGTAACCATCGTTATTGAAAAAAAATTTAAAGAAATTTTTTATTGAAAACAAGCTATTCATCGCCAACGACATCCCGTATTCCCAAGCGGTCACCCTTCCAAGTACTAACGGGACTCGACGTAACTTAACTTCTGGGAGCTGACGAGACCAGGTGCGTTCTACGTGATATGGCCGTTGACATTCAAAAATGAAAATTTACCCTCCCAGTCCCAATGGATGAATAGAAAATCACTTCAAAGTGACAGAAATGTTTGTTCATTGAATTTGGACTGGTAACCATCGCGAATAAAAAGCGCGATCAACTTTGAAAAACTCGCAATGAAATTCATCCAGAATCATTCCTATAGATGAATTGAACCTATCCCTATGTCATTGAAATTTTTGATCTACGAATTTGGACTGGTAACCATCACGATTAATAACGCGATAAAATTTGACAAACTCTCAATGGAATTGATCCAGAATCATTCTTATAGATGAATTGAACCTATCTCTAAGGCATTGAAATGTTTCATCTACGAAATTGGACTGGTAACCATCGTGATTGAAAAAAAATGTCAAGAAATTTGTTATTGAAAACAAACTATCCATCGCCAACGACATCCCGTATTCCCAAGCGGTCACCCTTCCAAGTACTAACGGGACTCGACGTAACTTAACTTCTGGGAGCTGACGAGACCAGGTGCGTTCTACGTGATATGGCCGTTGACATTCAAAAATGAAAATTTACCCTCCCAGTCCCAATGGATGAATAGAAAATCACTTCAAAGTGACAGAAATGTTTGTTCATTGAATTTGGACTGGTAACCATCGCGAATAAAAAGCGCGATCAACTTTGAAAAACTCGCAATGAAATTCATCCAGAATCATTCCTATAGATGAATTGAACCTATCCCTATGTCATTGAAATTTTTGATCTACGAATTTGGACTGGTAACCATCACGATTAATAACGCGATAAAATTTGACAAACTCTCAATGGAATTGATCCAGAATCATTCTTATAGATGCATTGAACCTATCTCTAAGGCATTGAAATGTTTCATCTACGAAATTGGACTGGTAACCATCGTTATTGAAAAAAATTTCAAGAAATTTTTTATTGAAAACAAACTATTCATCGCCAACGACATCCCGTATTCCCAAGCGGTCACCCTTCCAAGTACTAACGGGACTCGACGTAACTTAACTTCTGGGAGCTGACGAGACCAGGTGCGTTCTACGTGATATGGCCGTTGACATTCAAAAATGAAAATTTACCCTCCCAGTCCCAATGGATGAATAGAAAATCACTTCAAAGTGACAGAAATGTTTGTTCTTTGAATTTGGACTGGTAACCATCGCAAATAAAAAGCGCGATCAACCTTGAAAAACTCGCAATGAAATTCATCCAGAATCATTCCTATAGATGAATTGAACCTATCCCTATGTCATTGAAATTTTTGATCTACGAATTTGGACTGGTAACCATTGCGATTAAAAAACGCGATAAAATTTGACAAAATCTCAATGGAATTGATCCAGAATCATTCTTATAGATGAATTGAACCTATCTCTAAGGCATTGAAATGTTTCATCTACGAAATTGGACTGGTAACCATCGTTATTGAAAAAAAATTTCAAGAAATTTTTTATTGAAAACAAGCTATTCATCGCCAACGACATCCCGTATTCCCAAGCGGTTACCCTTCCAAGTACTAACGGGACTCGACGTAACTTAACTTCTGGGAGCTGACGAGACCAGGTGCGTTCTACGTGATATGGCCGTTGACATTCAAAAATGAAAATTTACCCTCCCAGTCCCAATGGATGAATAGAAAATCACTTCAAAGTGACAGAAATGTTTGTTCTTTGAATTTGGACTGGTAACCATCGCAAATAAAAAGCGCGATCAACTTTGAAAAACTCGCAATGAAATTCATCCAGAATCATTCCTATAGATGAATTGAACCTATCCCTATGTCATTGAAATTTTTGATCTACGAATTTGGACTGGTAACCATTGCGATTAAAAAACGCGATAAAATTTGACAAAATCTCAATGGAATTGATCCAGAATCATTCTTATAGATGCATTGAACCTATCTCTAAGGCATTGAAATGTTTCATCTACGAAATTGGACTGGTAACCATCGTTATTGAAAAAAATTTCAAGAAATTTTTTATTGAAAACAAACTATTCATCGCCAACGACATTCCGTATTCCCAAGCGGTCACCCTTCCAAGTACTAACGGGACTCGACGTAACTTAACTTCTGGGAGCTGAAGAGACCAGGTGCGTTCTACGTGATATGACCGTTGACATTCAAAAATGAAAATTTACCCTCCCAGTCCCAATGGATGAATAGAAAATCACTTCAAAGTGACAGAAATGTTTGTTCATTGAATTTGGACTGGTAACCATCGCAAATAAAAAGCGCGATCAACTTTGAAAAACTCGCAATGAAATTCATCCAGAATCATTCCTATAGATGAATTGAACCTATCCCTATGTCATTGAAATTTTTGATCTACGAATTTGGACTGGTAACCATTGCGATTAAAAAAACGCGATAAAATTTGACAAAATCTCAATGGAATTGATCCAGAATCATTCTTATAGATGAATTAAACCTATCTCTAAGGCATTGAAATGTTTCATCTACGAAATTGGACTGGTAACCATCGTTATTGAAAAAAAATTTCAAGAAATTTTTTATTGAAAACAAGCTATTCATCGCCAACGACATCCCGTATTCCCAAGCGGTCACCCTTCCAAGTACTAACGGGACTCGACGTAACTTAACTTCTGGGAGCTGACGAGACCAGGTGCGTTCTACGTGATATGGCCGTTGACATTCAAAAATGAAAATTTACCCTCCCAGTCCCAATGGATGAATAGAAAATCACTTCAAAGTGACAGAAATGTTTGTTCTTTGAATTTGGACTGGTAAACCATCGCAAATAAAAAGCGCGATCAACTTTGAAAAACTCGCAAAGAAATTCATCCAGAATCATTCCTATAGATGAATTGAACCTATCCCTATGTCATTGAAATTTTTGATCTACGAATTTGGACTGGTAACCATTGCGATTAAAAAACGCGATAAAATTTGACAAAATCTCAATGGAATTGATCCAGAATCATTCTTATAGATGCATTGAACCTATCTCTAAGGCATTGAAATGTTTCATCTACGAAATTGGACTGGTAACCATCGTTATTGAAAAAAATTTCAAGAAATTTTTTATTGAAAACAAACTATTCATCGCCAACGACATTCCGTATTCCCAAGCGGTCACCCTTCCAAGTACTAACGGGACTCGACGTAACTTAACTTCTGGGAGCTGAAGAGACCAGGTGCGTTCTACGTGATATGACCGTTGACATTCAAAAATGAAAATTTACCCTCCCAGTCCCAATGGATGAATAGAAAATCACTTCAAAGTGACAGAAATGTTTGTTCATTGAATTTGGACTGGTAACCATCGCGAATAAAAAGCGCGATCAACTTTGAAAAACTCGCAATGAAATTCATCCAGAATCATTCCTATAGATGAATTGAACCTATCCCTATGTCATTGAAATTTTTGATCTACGAATTTGGACTGGTAACCATCACGATTAATAACGCGATAAAATTTGACAAACTCTCAATGGAATTGATCCAGAATCATTCTTATAGATGAATTGAACCTATCTCTAAGGCATTGAAATGTTTCATCTACGAAATTGGACTGGTAACCATCGTGATTGAAAAAAAATGTCAAGAAATTTGTTATTGAAAACAAACTATCCATCGCCAACGACATCCCGTATTCCCAAGCGGTCACCCTTCCAAGTACTAACGGGACTCGACGTAACTTAACTTCTGGGAGCTGACGAGACCAGGTGCGTTCTACGTGATATGGCCGTTGACATTCAAAAATGAAAATTTACCCTCCCAGTCCCAATGGATGAATAGAAAATCACTTCAAA
Organism: Daphnia pulicaria; assembly: GCF_021234035.1. Classification (NCBI taxonomy): domain Eukaryota; kingdom Metazoa; phylum Arthropoda; class Branchiopoda; order Diplostraca; family Daphniidae; genus Daphnia; species Daphnia pulicaria. Next base: position 4,049,905 of record NC_060915.1, read on the forward strand.
GTGACAGAAATGTTTGTTCATTGAATTTGGACTGGTAACCATCGCAAATAAAAAGCGCGATCAACTTTGAAAAACTCGCAATGAAATTCATCCAGAATCATTCCTATAGATGAATTGAACCTATCCCTATGTCATTGAAATTTTTGATCTACGAATTTGGACTGGTAACCATCACGATTAATAACGCGATAAAATTTGACAAACTCTCAATGGAATTGATCCAGAATCATTCTTATAGATGAATTGAACCTATCTCTAAGGCATTGAAATGTTTCATCTACGAAATTGGACTGGTAACCATCGTGATTGAAAAAAAATGTCAAGAAATTTGTTATTGAAAACAAACTATCCATCGCCAACGACATCCCGTATTCCCAAGCGGTCACCCTTCCAAGTACTAACGGGACTCGACGTAACTTAACTTCTGGGAGCTGACGAGACCAGGTGCGTTCTACGTGATATGGCCGTTGACATTCAAAAATGAAAATTTACCCTCCCAGTCCCAATGGATGAATAGAAAATCACTTCAAAGTGACAGAAATGTTTGTTCATTGAATTTGGACTGGTAACCATCGCAAATAAAAAGCGCGATCAACTTTGAAAAACTCGCAATGAAATTCATCCAGAATCATTCCTATAGATGAATTGAACCTATCCCTATGTCATTGAAATTTTTGATCTACGAATTTGGACTGGTAACCATTGCGATTAAAAAAAGCGATAAAATTTGACAAAATCTCAATGGAATTGATCCAGAATCATTCTTATAGATGAATTGAACCTATCTCTAAGGCATTGAAATGTTTCATCTACGAAATTGGACTGGTAACCATCGTTATTGAAAAAAAATTTCAAGAAATTTTTTATTGAAAACAAGCTATTCATCGCCAATGACATCCCGTATTCCCAAGCGGTCACCCTTCCAAGTACTAACGGGACTCGACGTAACTTAACTTCTGGGAGCTGACGAGACCAGGTGCGTTCTACGTGATATGGCCGTTGACATTCAAAAATGAAAATTTACCCTCCCAGTCCCAATGGATGAATAGAAAATCACTTCAAAGTGACAGAAATGTTTGTTCTTTGAATTTGGACTGGTAACCATCGCAAATAAAAAGCGCGATCAACTTTGAAAAACTCGCAATGAAATTCATCCAGAATCATTCCTATAGATGAATTGAACCTATCCCTATGTCATTGAAATTTTTGATCTACGAATTTGGACTGGTAACCATTGCGATTAAAAAACGCGATAAAATTTGACAAAATCTCAATGGAATTGATCCAGAATCATTCTTATAGATGCATTGAACCTATCTCTAAGGCATTGAAATGTTTCATCTACGAAATTGGACTGGTAACCATCGTTATTGAAAAAAATTTCAAGAAATTTTTTATTGAAAACAAGCTATTCATCGCCAATGACATCCCGTATTCCCAAGCGGTCACCCTTCCAAGTACTAACGGGACTCGACGTAACTTAACTTCTGGGAGCTGACGAGACCAGGTGCGTTCTACGTGATATGGCCGTTGACATTCAAAAATGAAAATTTACCCTCCCAGTCCCAATGGATGAATAGAAAATCACTTCAAAGTGACAGAAATGTTTGTTCTTTGAATTTGGACTGGTAACCATCGCAAATAAAAAGCGCGATCAACTTTGAAAAACTCGCAATGAAATTCATCCAGAATCATTCCTATAGATGAATTGAACCTATCCCTATGTCATTGAAATTTTTGATCTACGAATTTGGACTGGTAACCATTGCGATTAAAAAACGCGATAAAATTTGACAAAATCTCAATGGAATTGATCCAGAATCATTCTTATAGATGCATTGAACCTATCTCTAAGGCATTGAAATGTTTCATCTACGAAATTGGACTGGTAACCATCGTTATTGAAAAAAATTTCAAGAAATTTTTTATTGAAAACAAACTATTCATCGCCAACGACATCCCGTATTCCCAAGCGGTCACCCTTCCAAGTACTAACGGGACTCGACGTAACTTAACTTCTGGGAGCTGACGAGACCAGGTGCGTTCTACGTGATATGGCCGTTGACATTCAAAAATGAAAATTTACCCTCCCATTCCCAATGGATGAATAGAAAATCACTTCAAAGTGACAGAAATGTTTGTTCTTTGAATTTGGACTGGTAACCATCGCAAATAAAAAGCGCGATCAACTTTGAAAAACTCGCAATGAAATTCATCCAGAATCATTCCTATAGATGAATTGAACCTATCCCTATGTCATTGAAATTTTTGATCTACGAATTTGGACTGGTAACCATCACGATTAATAACGCGATAAAATTTGACAAACTCTCAATGGAATTGATCCAGAATCATTCTTATAGATGAATTGAACCTATCTCTAAGGCATTGAAATGTTTCATCTACGAAATTGGACTGGTAACCATCGTGATTGAAAAAAAATGTCAAGAAATTTGTTATTGAAAACAAACTATCCATCGCCAACGACATCCCGTATTCCCAAGCGGTCACCCTTCCAAGTACTAACGGGACTCGACGTAACTTAACTTCTGGGAGCTGACGAGACCAGGTGCGTTCTACGTGATATGGCCGTTGACATTCAAAAATGAAAATTTACCCTCCCAGTCCCAATGGATGAATAGAAAATCACTTCAAAGTGACAGAAATGTTTGTTCATTGAATTTGGACTGGTAACCATCGCAAATAAAAAGCGCGATCAACTTTGAAAAACTCGCAATGAAATTCATCCAGAATCATTCCTATAGATGAATTGAACCTATCCCTATGTCATTGAAATTTTTGATCTACGAATTTGGACTGGTAACCATCACGATTAATAACGCGATAAAATTTGACAAACTCTCAATGGAATTGATCCAGAATCATTCTTATAGATGAATTGAACCTATCTCTAAGGCATTGAAATGTTTCATCTACGAAATTGGACTGGTAACCATCGTGATTGAAAAAAAATGTCAAGAAATTTGTTATTGAAAACAAACTATCCATCGCCAACGACATCCCGTATTCCCAAGCGGTCACCCTTCCAAGTACTAACGGGACTCGACGTAACTTAACTTCTGGGAGCTGACGAGACCAGGTGCGTTCTACGTGATATGGCCGTTGACATTCAAAAATGAAAATTTACCCTCCCAGTCCCAATGGATGAATAGAAAATCACTTCAAAGTGACAGAAATGTTTGTTCATTGAATTTGGACTGGTAACCATCGCAAATAAAAAGCGCGATCAACTTTGAAAAACTCGCAATGAAATTCATCCAGAATCATTCCTATAGATGAATTGAACCTATCCCTATGTCATTGAAATTTTTGATCTACGAATTTGGACTGGTAACCATTGCGATTAAAAAAAGCGATAAAATTTGACAAAATCTCAATGGAATTGATCCAGAATCATTCTTATAGATGAATTGAACCTATCTCTAAGGCATTGAAATGTTTCATCTACGAAATTGGACTGGTAACCATCGTTATTGAAAAAAAATTTCAAGAAATTTTTTATTGAAAACAAGCTATTCATCGCCAATGACATCCCGTATTCCCAAGCGGTCACCCTTCCAAGTACTAACGGGACTCGACGTAACTTAACTTCTGGGAGCTGACGAGACCAGGTGCGTTCTACGTGATATGGCCGTTGACATTCAAAAATGAAAATTTACCCTCCCAGTCCCAATGGATGAATAGAAAATCACTTCAAAGTGACAGAAATGTTTGTTCTTTGAATTTGGACTGGTAACCATCGCAAATAAAAAGCGCGATCAACTTTGAAAAACTCGCAATGAAATTCATCCAGAATCATTCCTATAGATGAATTGAACCTATCCCTATGTCATTGAAATTTTTGATCTACGAATTTGGACTGGTAACCATTGCGATTAAAAAAAGCGATAAAATTTGACAAAATCTCAATGGAATTGATCCAGAATCATTCTTATAGATGAATTGAACCTATCTCTAAGGCATTGAAATGTTTCATCTACGAAATTGGACTGGTAACCATCGTTATTGAAAAAAAATTTCAAGAAATTTTTTATTGAAAACAAGCTATTCATCGCCAATGACATCCCGTATTCCCAAGCGGTCACCCTTCCAAGTACTAACGGGACTCGACGTAACTTAACTTCTGGGAGCTGACGAGACCAGGTGCGTTCTACGTGATATGGCCGTTGACATTCAAAAATGAAAATTTACCCTCCCAGTCCCAATGGATGAATAGAAAATCACTTCAAAGTGACAGAAATGTTTGTTCTTTGAATTTGGACTGGTAACCATCGCAAATAAAAAGCGCGATCAACTTTGAAAAACTCGCAATGAAATTCATCCAGAATCATTCCTATAGATGAATTGAACCTATCCCTATGTCATTGAAATTTTTGATCTACGAATTTGGACTGGTAACCATTGCGATTAAAAAAAGCGATAAAATTTGACAAAATCTCAATGGAATTGATCCAGAATCATTCTTATAGATGAATTGAACCTATCTCTAAGGCATTGAAATGTTTCATCTACGAAATTGGACTGGTAACCATCGTTATTGAAAAAAATTTCAAGAAATTTTTTATTGAAAACAAGCTATTCATCGCCAATGACATCCCGTATTCCCAAGCGGTCACCCTTCCAAGTACTAACGGGACTCGACGTAACTTAACTTCTGGGAGCTGACGAGACCAGGTGCGTTCTACGTGATATGGCCGTTGACATTCAAAAATGAAAATTTACCCTCCCAGTCCCAATGGATGAATAGAAAATCACTTCAAAGTGACAGAAATGTTTGTTCTTTGAATTTGGACTGGTAACCATCGCAAATAAAAAGCGCGATCAACTTTGAAAAACTCGCAATGAAATTCATCCAGAATCATTCCTATAGATGAATTGAACCTATCCCTATGTCATTGAAATTTTTGATCTACGAATTTGGACTGGTAACCATTGCGATTAAAAAAAGCGATAAAATTTGACAAAATCTCAATGGAATTGATCCAGAATCATTCTTATAGATGAATTGAACCTATCTCTAAGGCATTGAAATGTTTCATCTACGAAATTGGACTGGTAACCATCGTTATTGAAAAAAAATTTCAAGAAATTTTTTATTGAAAACAAGCTATTCATCGCCAATGACATCCCGTATTCCCAAGCGGTCACCCTTCCAAGTACTAACGGGACTCGACGTAACTTAACTTCTGGGAGCTGACGAGACCAGGTGCGTTCTACGTGATATGGCCGTTGACATTCAAAAATGAAAATTTACCCTCCCAGTCCCAATGGATGAATAGAAAATCACTTCAAAGTGACAGAAATGTTTGTTCTTTGAATTTGGACTGGTAACCATCGCAAATAAAAAGCGCGATCAACTTTGAAAAACTCGCAATGAAATTCATCCAGAATCATTCCTATAGATGAATTGAACCTATCCCTATGTCATTGAAATTTTTGATCTACGAATTTGGACTGGTAACCATTGCGATTAAAAAACGCGATAAAATTTGACAAAATCTCAATGGAATTGATCCAGAATCATTCTTATAGATGCATTGAACCTATCTCTAAGGCATTGAAATGTTTCATCTACGAAATTGGACTGGTAACCATCGTTATTGAAAAAAATTTCAAGAAATTTTTTATTGAAAACAAACTATTCATCGCCAACGACATCCCGTATTCCCAAGCGGTCACCCTTCCAAGTACTAACGGGACTCGACGTAACTTAACTTCTGGGAGCTGACGAGACCAGGTGCGTTCTACGTGATATGGCCGTTGACATTCAAAAATGAAAATTTACCCTCCCATTCCCAATGGATGAATAGAAAATCACTTCAAAGTGACAGAAATGTTTGTTCTTTGAATTTGGACTGGTAACCATCGCAAATAAAAAGCGCGATCAACTTTGAAAAACTCGCAATGAAATTCATCCAGAATCATTCCTATAGATGAATTGAACCTATCCCTATGTCATTGAAATTTTTGATCTACGAATTTGGACTGGTAACCATTGCGATTAAAAAACGCGATAAAATTTGACAAAATCTCAATGGAATTGATCCAGAATCATTCTTATAGATGCATTGAACCTATCTCTAAGGCATTGAAATGTTTCATCTACGAAATTGGACTGGTAACCATCGTTATTGAAAAAAATGTCAAGAAATTTGTTATTGAAAACAAACTATTCATCGCCAACGACATCCCGTATTCCCAAGCGGTCACCCTTCCAAGTACTAACGGGACTCGACGTAACTTAACTTCTGGGAGCTGACGAGACCAGGTGCGTTCTACGTGATATGGCCGTTGACATTCAAAAATGAAAATTTACCCTCCCAGTCCCAATGGATGAATAGAAAATCACTTCAAAGTGACAGAAATGTTTGTTCTTTGAATTTGGACTGGTAACCATCGCAAATAAAAAGCGCGATCAACTTTGAAAAACTCGCAATGAAATTCATCCAGAATCATTCCTATAGATGAATTGAACCTATCCCTATGTCATTGAAATTTTTGATCTACGAATTTGGACTGGTAACCATTGCGATTAAAAAACGCGATAAAATTTGACAAAATCTCAATGGAATTGATCCAGAATCATTCTTATAGATGCATTGAACCTATCTCTAAGGCATTGAAATGTTTCATCTACGAAATTGGACTGGTAACCATCGTTATTGAAAAAAATTTCAAGAAATTTTTTATTGAAAACAAACTATTCATCGCCAACGACATCCCGTATTCCCAAGCGGTCACCCTTCCAAGTACTAACGGGACTCGACGTAACTTAACTTCTGGGAGCTGACGAGACCAGGTGCGTTCTACGTGATATGGCCGTTGACATTCAAAAATGAAAATTTACCCTCCCAGTCCCAATGGATGAATAGAAAATCACTTCAAAGTGACAGAAATGTTTGTTCTTTGAATTTGGACTGGTAACCATCGCAAATAAAAAGCGCGATCAACTTTGAAAAACTCGCAATGAAATTCATCCAGAATCATTCCTATAGATGAATTGAACCTATCCCTATGTCATTGAAATTTTTGATCTACGAATTTGGACTGGTAACCATTGCGATTAAAAAACGCGATAAAATTTGACAAAATCTCAATGGAATTGATCCAGAATCATTCTTATAGATGCATTGAACCTATCTCTAAGGCATTGAAATGTTTCATCTACGAAATTGGACTGGTAACCATCGTTATTGAAAAAAATTTCAAGAAATTTTTTATTGAAAACAAACTATTCATCGCCAACGACATCCCGTATTCCCAAGCGGTCACCCTTCCAAGTACTAACGGGACTCGACGTAACTTAACTTCTGGGAGCTGACGAGACCAGGTGCGTTCTACGTGATATGGCCGTTGACATTCAAAAATGAAAATTTACCCTCCCAGTCCCAATGGATGAATAGAAAATCACTTCAAAGTGACAGAAATGTTTGTTCTTTGAATTTGGACTGGTAACCATCGCAAATAAAAAGCGCGATCAACTTTGAAAAACTCGCAATGAAATTCATCCAGAATCATTCCTATAGATGAATTGAACCTATCCCTATGTCATTGAAATTTTTGATCTACGAATTTGGACTGGTAACCATTGCGATTAAAAAACGCGATAAAATTTGACAAAATCTCAATGGAATTGATCCAGAATCATTCTTATAGATGCATTGAACCTATCTCTAAGGCATTGAAATGTTTCATCTACGAAATTGGACTGGTAACCATCGTTATTGAAAAAAATTTCAAGAAATTTTTTATTGAAAACAAACTATTCATCGCCAACGACATCCCGTATTCCCAAGCGGTCACCCTTCCAAGTACTAACGGGACTCGACGTAACTTAACTTCTGGGAGCTGACGAGACCAGGTGCGTTCTACGTGATATGGCCGTTGACATTCAAAAATGAAAATTTACCCTCCCAGTCCCAATGGATGAATAGAAAATCACTTCAAAGTGACAGAAATGTTTGTTCTTTGAATTTGGACTGGTAACCATCGCAAATAAAAAGCGCGATCAACTTTGAAAAACTCGCAATGAAATTCATCCAGAATCATTCCTATAGATGAATTGAACCTATCCCTATGTCATTGAAATTTTTGATCTACGAATTTGGACTGGTAACCATTGCGATTAAAAAACGCGATAAAATTTGACAAAATCTCAATGGAATTGATCCAGAATCATTCTTATAGATGCATTGAACCTATCTCTAAGGCATTGAAATGTTTCATCTACGAAATTGGACTGGTAACCATCGTTATTGAAAAAAATTTCAAGAAATTTTTTATTGAAAACAAACTATTCATCGCCAACGACATCCCGTATTCCCAAGCGGTCACCCTTCCAAGTACTAACGGGACTCGACGTAACTTAACTTCTGGGAGCTGACGAGACCAGGTGCGTTCTACGTGATATGGCCGTTGACATTCAAAAATGAAAATTTACCCTCCCAGTCCCAATGGATGAATAGAAAATCACTTCAAAGTGACAGAAATGTTTGTTCTTTGAATTTGGACTGGTAACCATCGCAAATAAAAAGCGCGATCAACTTTGAAAAACTCGCAATGAAATTCATCCAGAATCATTCCTATAGATGAATTGAACCTATCCCTATGTCATTGAAATTTTTGATCTACGAATTTGGACTGGTAACCATTGCGATTAAAAAACGCGATAAAATTTGACAAAATCTCAATGGAATTGATCCAGAATCATTCTTATAGATGCATTGAACCTATCTCTAAGGCATTGAAATGTTTCATCTACGAAATTGGACTGGTAACCATCGTTATTGAAAAAAATTTCAAGAAATTTTTTATTGAAAACAAACTATTCATCGCCAACGACATCCCGTATTCCCAAGCGGTCACCCTTCCAAGTACTAACGGGACTCGACGTAACTTAACTTCTGGGAGCTGACGAGACCAGGTGCGTTCTACGTGATATGGCCGTTGACATTCAAAAATGAAAATTTACCCTCCCAGTCCCAATGGATGAATAGAAAATCACTTCAAAGTGACAGAAATGTTTGTTCATTGAATTTGGACTGGTAACCATCGCAAATAAAAAGCGCGATCAACTTTGAAAAACTCGCAATGAAATTCATCCAGAATCATTCCTATAGATGAATTGAACCTATCCCTATGTCATTGAAATTTTTGATCTACGAATTTGGACTGGTAACCATTGCGATTAAAAAACGCGATAAAATTTGACAAAATCTCAATGGAATTGATCCAGAATCATTCTTATAGATGAATTGAACCTATCTCTAAGGCATTGAAATGTTTCATCTACGAAATTGGACTGGTAACCATCGTTATTGAAAAAAAATTTCAAGAAATTTTTTATTGAAAACAAGCTATTCATCGCCAACGACATCCCGTATTCCCAAGCGGTCACCCTTCCAAGTACTAACGGGACTCGACGTAACTTAACTTCTGGGAGCTGACGAGACCAGGTGCGTTCTACGTGATATGGCCGTTGACATTCAAAAATGAAAATTTACCCTCCCAGTCCCAATGGATGAATAGAAAATCACTTCAAAGTGACAGAAATGTTTGTTCTTTGAATTTGGACTGGTAACCATCGCAAATAAAAAGCGCGATCAACTTTGAAAAACTCGCAATGAAATTCATCCAGAATCATTCCTATAGATGAATTGAACCTATCCCTATGTCATTGAAATTTTTGATCTACGAATTTGGACTGGTAACCATTGCGATTAAAAAACGCGATAAAATTTGACAAAATCTCAATGGAATTGATCCAGAATCATTCTTATAGATGCATTGAACCTATCTCTAAGGCATTGAAATGTTTCATCTACGAAATTGGACTGGTAACCATCGTTATTGAAAAAAATTTCAAGAAATTTTTTATTGAAAACAAACTATTCATCGCCAACGACATCCCGTATTCCCAAGCGGTCACCCTTCCAAGTACTAACGGGACTCGACGTAACTTAACTTCTGGGAGCTGACGAGACCAGGTGCGTTCTACGTGATATGGCCGTTGACATTCAAAAATGAAAATTTACCCTCCCAGTCCCAATGGATGAATAGAAAATCACTTCAAAGTGACAGAAATGTTTGTTCATTGAATTTGGACTGGTAACCATCGCGAATAAAAAGCGCGATCAACTTTGAAAAACTCGCAATGAAATTCATCCAGAATCATTCCTATAGATGAATTGAACCTATCCCTATGTCATTGAAATTTTTGATCTACGAATTTGGACTGGTAACCATTGCGATTAAAAAACGCGATAAAATTTGACAAAATCTCAATGGAATTGATCCAGAATCATTCTTATAGATGAATTGAACCTATCTCTGAGGCATTGAAATGTTTCATCTACGAAATTGGACTGGTAACCATCGTTATTGAAAAAAAATTTCAAGAAATTTTTTATTGAAAACAAGCTATTCATCGCCAACGACATCCCGTATTCCCAAGCGGTCACCCTTCCAAGTACTAACGGGACTCGACGTAACTTAACTTCTGGGAGCTGACGAGACCAGGTGCGTTCTACGTGATATGGCCGTTGACATTCAAAAATGAAAATTTACCCTCCCAGTCCCAATGGATGAATAGAAAATCACTTCAAAGTGACAGAAATGTTTGTTCATTGAATTTGGACTGGTAACCATCGCGAATAAAAAGCGCGATCAACTTTGAAAAACTCGCAATGAAATTCATCCAGAATCATTCCTATAGATGAATTGAACCTATCCCTATGTCATTGAAATTTTTGATCTACGAATTTGGACTGGTAACCATTGCGATTAAAAAACGCGATAAAATTTGACAAAATCTCAATGGAATTGATCCAGAATCATTCTTATAGATGCATTGAACCTATCTCTAAGGCATTGAAATGTTTCATCTACGAAATTGGACTGGTAACCATCGTTATTGAAAAAAATTTCAAGAAATTTTTTATTGAAAACAAACTATTCATCGCCAACGACATCCCGTATTCCCAAGCGGTCACCCTTCCAAGTACTAACGGGACTCGACGTAACTTAACTTCTGGGAGCTGACGAGACCAGGTGCGTTCTACGTGATATGGCCATTGACATTCAAAAATGAAAATTTACCCTCCCAGTCCCAATGGATGAATAGAAAATCACTTCAAAGTGACAGAAATGTTTGTTCTTTGAATTTGGACTGGTAACCATCGCAAATAAAAAGCGCGATCAACTTTGAAAAACTCGCAATGAAATTCATCCAGAATCATTCCTATAGATGAATTGAACCTATCCCTATGTCATTGAAATTTTTGATCTACGAATTTGGACTGGTAACCATTGCGATTAAAAAACGCGATAAAATTTGACAAAATCTCAATGGAATTGATCCAGAATCATTCTTATAGATGAATTGAACCTATCTCTGAGGCATTGAAATGTTTCATCTACGAAATTGGACTGGTAACCATCGTTATTGAAAAAAAATTTCAAGAAATTTTTTATTGAAAACAAGCTATTCATCGCCAACGACATCCCGTATTCCCAAGCGGTCACCCTTCCAAGTACTAACGGGACTCGACGTAACTTAACTTCTGGGAGCTGACGAGACCAGGTGCGTTCTACGTGATATGGCCGTTGACATTCAAAAATGAAAATTTACCCTCCCAGTCCCAATGGATGAATAGAAAATCACTTCAAAGTGACAGAAATGTTTGTTCATTGAATTTGGACTGGTAACCATCGCGAATAAAAAGCGCGATCAACTTTGAAAAACTCGCAATGAAATTCATCCAGAATCATTCCTATAGATGAATTGAACCTATCCCTATGTCATTGAAATTTTTGATCTACGAATTTGGACTGGTAACCATTGCGATTAAAAAACGCGATAAAATTTGACAAAATCTCAATGGAATTGATCCAGAATCATTCTTATAGATGCATTGAACCTATCTCTAAGGCATTGAAATGTTTCATCTACGAAATTGGACTGGTAACCATCGTTATTGAAAAAAATTTCAAGAAATTTTTTATTGAAAACAAACTATTCATCGCCAACGACATCCCGTATTCCCAAGCGGTCACCCTTCCAAGTACTAACGGGACTCGACGTAACTTAACTTCTGGGAGCTGACGAGACCAGGTGCGTTCTACGTGATATGGCCGTTGACATTCAAAAATGAAAATTTACCCTCCCAGTCCCAATGGATGAATAGAAAATCACTTCAAAGTGACAGAAATGTTTGTTCTTTGAATTTGGACTGGTAACCATCGCAAATAAAAAGCGCGATCAACTTTGAAAAACTCGCAATGAAATTCATCCAGAATCATTCCTATAGATGAATTGAACCTATCCCTATGTCATTGAAATTTTTGATCTACGAATTTGGACTGGTAACCATCACGATTAATAACGCGATAAAATTTGACAAACTCTCAATGGAATTGATCCAGAATCATTCTTATAGATGAATTGAACCTATCTCTAAGGCATTGAAATGTTTCATCTACGAAATTGGACTGGTAACCATCGTTATTGAAAAAAATTTCAAGAAATTTTTTATTGAAAACAAACTATTCATCGCCAACGACATCCCGTATTCCCAAGCGGTCACCCTTCCATGTACTAACGGGACTCGACGTAACTTAACTTCTGGGAGCTGACGAGACCAGGTGCGTTCTACGTGATATGGCCGTTGACATTCAAAAATGAAAATTTACCCTCCCAGTCCCAATGGATGAATAGAAAATCACTTCAAAGTGACAGAAATGTTTGTTCATTGAATTTGGACTGGTAACCATCGCGAATAAAAAGCGCGATCAACTTTGAAAAACTCGCAATGAAATTCATCCAGAATCATTCCTATAGATGAATTGAACCTATCCCTATGTCATTGAAATTTTTGATCTACGAATTTGGACTGGTAACCATTGCGATTAAAAAACGCGATAAAATTTGACAAAATCTCAATGGAATTGATCCAGAATCATTCTTATAGATGCATTGAACCTATCTCTAAGGCATTGAAATGTTTCATCTACGAAATTGGACTGGTAACCATCGTTATTGAAAAAAATTTCAAGAAATTTTTTATTGAAAACAAACTATTCATCGCCAACGACATCCCGTATTCCCAAGCGGTCACCCTTCCAAGTACTAACGGGACTCGACGTAACTTAACTTCTGGGAGCTGACGAGACCAGGTGCGTTCTACGTGATATGGCCGTTGACATTCAAAAATGAAAATTTACCCTCCCAGTCCCAATGGATGAATAGAAAATCACTTCAAAGTGACAGAAATGTTTGTTCTTTGAATTTGGACTGGTAACCATCGCAAATAAAAAGCGCGATCAACTTTGAAAAACTCGCAATGAAATTCATCCAGAATCATTCCTATAGATGAATTGAACCTATCCCTATGTCATTGAAATTTTTGATCTACGAATTTGGACTGGTAACCATCACGATTAATAACGCGATAAAATTTGACAAACTCTCAATGGAATTGATCCAGAATCATTCTTATAGATGAATTGAACCTATCTCTAAGGCATTGAAATGTTTCATCTACGAAATTGGACTGGTAACCATCGTTATTGAAAAAAATTTCAAGAAATTTTTTATTGAAAACAAACTATTCATCGCCAACGACATCCCGTATTCCCAAGCGGTCACCCTTCCATGTACTAACGGGACTCGACGTAACTTAACTTCTGGGAGCTGACGAGACCAGGTGCGTTCTACGTGATATGGCCGTTGACATTCAAAAATGAAAATTTACCCTCCCAGTCCCAATGGATGAATAGAAAATCACTTCAAAGTGACAGAAATGTTTGTTCATTGAATTTGGACTGGTAACCATCGCGAATAAAAAGCGCGATCAACTTTGAAAAACTCGCAATGAAATTCATCCAGAATCATTCCTATAGATGAATTGAACCTATCCCTATGTCATTGAAATTTTTGATCTACGAATTTGGACTGGTAACCATTGCGATTAAAAAACGCGATAAAATTTGACAAAATCTCAATGGAATTGATCCAGAATCATTCTTATAGATGCATTGAACCTATCTCTAAGGCATTGAAATGTTTCATCTACGAAATTGGACTGGTAACCATCGTTATTGAAAAAAATTTCAAGAAATTTTTTATTGAAAACAAACTATTCATCGCCAACGACATCCCGTATTCCCAAGCGGTCACCCTTCCAAGTACTAACGGGACTCGACGTAACTTAACTTCTGGGAGCTGACGAGACCAGGTGCGTTCTACGTGATATGGCCGTTGACATTCAAAAATGAAAATTTACCCTCCCAGTCCCAATGGATGAATAGAAAATCACTTCAAAGTGACAGAAATGTTTGTTCATTGAATTTGGACTGGTAACCATCGCGAATAAAAAGCGCGATCAACTTTGAAAAACTCGCAATGAAATTCATCCAGAATCATTCCTATAGATGAATTGAACCTATCCCTATGTCATTGAAATTTTTGATCTACGAATTTGGACTGGTAACCATCACGATTAATAACGCGATAAAATTTGACAAACTCTCAATGGAATTGATCCAGAATCATTCTTATAGATGAATTGAACCTATCTCTAAGGCATTGAAATGTTTCATCTACGAAATTGGACTGGTAACCATCGTTATTGAAAAAAATTTCAAGAAATTTTTTATTGAAAACAAACTATTCATCGCCAACGACATCCCGTATTCCCAAGCGGTCACCCTTCCATGTACTAACGGGACTCGACGTAACTTAACTTCTGGGAGCTGACGAGACCAGGTGCGTTCTACGTGATATGGCCGTTGACATTCAAAAATGAAAATTTACCCTCCCAGTCCCAATGGATGAATAGAAAATCACTTCAAAGTGACAGAAATGTTTGTTCATTGAATTTGGACTGGTAACCATCGCGAATAAAAAGCGCGATCAACTTTGAAAAACTCGCAATGAAATTCATCCAGAATCATTCCTATAGATGAATTGAACCTATCCCTATGTCATTGAAATTTTTGATCTACGAATTTGGACTGGTAACCATTGCGATTAAAAAACGCGATAAAATTTGACAAAATCTCAATGGAATTGATCCAGAATCATTCTTATAGATGCATTGAACCTATCTCTAAGGCATTGAAATGTTTCATCTACGAAATTGGACTGGTAACCATCGTTATTGAAAAAAATTTCAAGAAATTTTTTATTGAAAACAAACTATTCATCGCCAACGACATCCCGTATTCCCAAGCGGTCACCCTTCCAAGTACTAACGGGACTCGACGTAACTTAACTTCTGGGAGCTGACGAGACCAGGTGCGTTCTACGTGATATGGCCGTTGACATTCAAAAATGAAAATTTACCCTCCCAGTCCCAATGGATGAATAGAAAATCACTTCAAAGTGACAGAAATGTTTGTTCTTTGAATTTGGACTGGTAACCATTGCAAATAAAAAGCGCGATCAACTTTGAAAAACTCGCAATGAAATTCATCCAGAATCATTCCTATAGATGAATTGAACCTATCCCTATGTCATTGAAATTTTTGATCTACGAATTTGGACTGGTAACCATCACGATTAATAACGCGATAAAATTTGACAAACTCTCAATGGAATTGATCCAGAATCATTCTTATAGATGAATTGAACCTATCTCTAAGGCATTGAAATGTTTCATCTACGAAATTGGACTGGTAACCATCGTTATTGAAAAAAATTTCAAGAAATTTTTTATCGAAAACAAACTATTCATCGCCAACGACATCCCGTATTCCCAAGCGGTCACCCTTCCATGTACTAACGGGACTCGACGTAACTTAACTTCTGGGAGCTGACGAGACCAGGTGCGTTCTACGTGATATGGCCGTTGACATTCAAAAATGAAAATTTACCCTCCCAGTCCCAATGGATGAATAGAAAATCACTTCAAAGTGACAGAAATGTTTGTTCATTGAATTTGGACTGGTAACCATCGCGAATAAAAAGCGCGATCAACTTTGAAAAACTCGCAATGAAATTCATCCAGAATCATTCCTATAGATGAATTGAACCTATCCCTATGTCATTGAAATTTTTGATCTACGAATTTGGACTGGTAACCATTGCGATTAAAAAACGCGATAAAATTTGACAAAATCTCAATGGAATTGATCCAGAATCATTCTTATAGATGCATTGAACCTATCTCTAAGGCATTGAAATGTTTCATCTACGAAATTGGACTGGTAACCATCGTTATTGAAAAAAATTTCAAGAAATTTTTTATTGAAAACAAACTATTCATCGCCAACGACATCCCGTATTCCCAAGCGGTCACCCTTCCAAGTACTAACGGGACTCGACGTAACTTAACTTCTGGGAGCTGACGAGACCAGGTGCGTTCTACGTGATATGGCCGTTGACATTCAAAAATGAAAATTTACCCTCCCAGTCCCAATGGATGAATAGAAAATCACTTCAAAGTGACAGAAATGTTTGTTCTTTGAATTTGGACTGGTAACCATTGCAAATAAAAAGCGCGATCAACTTTGAAAAACTCGCAATGAAATTCATCCAGAATCATTCCTATAGATGAATTGAACCTATCCCTATGTCATTGAAATTTTTGATCTACGAATTTGGACTGGTAACCATTGCGATTAAAAAACGCGATAAAATTTGACAAAATCTCAATGGAATTGATCCAGAATCATTCTTATAGATGCATTGAACCTATCTCTAAGGCATTGAAATGTTTCATCTACGAAATTGGACTGGTAACCATCGTTATTGAAAAAAATTTCAAGAAATTTTTTATTGAACACAAACTATTCATCGCCAACGACATCCCGTATTCCCAAGCGGTCACCCTTCCAAGTACTAACGGGACTCGACGTAACTTAACTTCTGGGAGCTGACGAGACCAGGTGCGTTCTACGTGATATGGCCGTTGACATTCAAAAATGAAAATTTACCCTCCCAGTCCCAATGGATGAATAGAAAATCACTTCAAAGTGACAGAAATGTTTGTTCATTGAATTTGGACTGGTAACCATCGCGAATAAAAAGCGCGATCAACTTTGAAAAACTCGCAATGAAATTCATCCAGAATCATTCCTATAGATGAATTGAACCTATCCCTATGTCATTGAAATTTTTGATCTACGAATTTGGACTGGTAACCATTGCGATTAAAAAACGCGATAAAATTTGACAAAATCTCAATGGAATTGATCCAGAATCATTCTTATAGATGCATTGAACCTATCTCTAAGGCATTGAAATGTTTCATCTACGAAATTGGACTGGTAACCATCGTTATTGAAAAAAATTTCAAGAAATTTTTTATTGAAAACAAACTATTCATCGCCAACGACATCCCGTATTCCCAAGCGGTCACCCTTCCAAGTACTAACGGGACTCGACGTAACTTAACTTCTGGGAGCTGACGAGACCAGGTGCGTTCTACGTGATATGGCCGTTGACATTCAAAAATGAAAATTTACCCTCCCAGTCCCAATGGATGAATAGAAAATCACTTCAAAGTGACAGAAATGTTTGTTCTTTGAATTTGGACTGGTAACCATTGCAAATAAAAAGCGCGATCAACTTTGAAAAACTCGCAATGAAATTCATCCAGAATCATTCCTATAGATGAATTGAACCTATCCCTATGTCATTGAAATTTTTGATCTACGAATTTGGACTGGTAACCATTGCGATTAAAAAACGCGATAAAATTTGACAAAATCTCAATGGAATTGATCCAGAATCATTCTTATAGATGCATTGAACCTATCTCTAAGGCATTGAAATGTTTCATCTACGAAATTGGACTGGTAACCATCGTTATTGAAAAAAATTTCAAGAAATTTTTTATTGAACACAAACTATTCATCGCCAACGACATCCCGTATTCCCAAGCGGTCACCCTTCCAAGTACTAACGGGACTCGACGTAACTTAACTTCTGGGAGCTGACGAGACCAGGTGCGTTCTACGTGATATGGCCGTTGACATTCAAAAATGAAAATTTACCCTCCCAGTCCCAATGGATGAATAGAAAATCACTTCAAAGTGACAGAAATGTTTGTTCATTGAATTTGGACTGGTAACCATCGCGAATAAAAAGCGCGATCAACTTTGAAGCACTCGCAATGAAATTCATCCAGAATCATTCCTATAGATGAATTGAACCTATCCCTATGTCATTGAAATTTTTGATCTACGAATTTGGACTGGTAACCATTGCGATTAAAAAACGCGATAAAATTTGACAAAATCTCAATGGAATTGATCCAGAATCATTCTTATAGATGCATTGAACCTATCTCTAAGGCATTGAAATGTTTCATCTACGAAATTGGACTGGTAACCATCGTTATTGAAAAAAATTTCAAGAAATTTTTTATTGAAAACAAACTATTCATCGCCAACGACATCCCGTATTCCCAAGCGGTCACCCTTCCAAGTACTAACGGGACTCGACGTAACTTAACTTCTGGGAGCTGACGAGACCAGGTGCGTTCTACGTGATATGGCCGTTGACATTCAAAAATGAAAATTTACCCTCCCAGTCCCAATGGATGAATAGAAAATCACTTCAAAGTGACAGAAATGTTTGTTCTTTGAATTTGGACTGGTAACCATCGCAAATAAAAAGCGCGATCAACTTTGAAAAACTCGCAATGAAATTCATCCAGAATCATTCCTATAGATGAATTGAACCTATCCCTATGTCATTGAAATTTTTGATCTACGAATTTGGACTGGTAACCATTGCGATTAAAAAACGCGATAAAATTTGACAAAATCTCAATGGAATTGATCCAGAATCATTCTTATAGATGCATTGAACCTATCTCTAAGGCATTGAAATGTTTCATCTACGAAATTGGACTGGTAACCATCGTTATTGAAAAAAATTTCAAGAAATTTTTTATTGAAAACAAACTATTCATCGCCAACGACATCCCGTATTCCCAAGCGGTCACCCTTCCAAGTACTAACGGGACTCGACGTAACTTAACTTCTGGGAGCTGACGAGACCAGGTGCGTTCTACGTGATATGGCCGTTGACATTCAAAAATGAAAATTTACCCTCCCATTCCCAATGGATGAATAGAAAATCACTTCAAAGTGACAGAAATGTTTGTTCTTTGAATTTGGACTGGTAACCATCGCAAATAAAAAGCGCGATCAACTTTGAAAAACTCGCAATGAAATTCATCCAGAATCATTCCTATAGATGAATTGAACCTATCCCTATGTCATTGAAATTTTTGATCTACGAATTTGGACTGGTAACCATTGCGATTAAAAAACGCGATAAAATTTGACAAAATCTCAATGGAATTGATCCAGAATCATTCTTATAGATGCATTGAACCTATCTCTAAGGCATTGAAATGTTTCATCTACGAAATTGGACTGGTAACCATCGTTATTGAAAAAAATTTCAAGAAATTTTTTATTGAAAACAAACTATTCATCGCCAACGACATCCCGTATTCCCAAGCGGTCACCCTTCCAAGTACTAACGGGACTCGACGTAACTTAACTTCTGGGAGCTGACGAGACCAGGTGCGTTCTACGTGATATGGCCGTTGACATTCAAAAATGAAAATTTACCCTCCCAGTCCCAATGGATGAATAGAAAATCACTTCAAAGTGACAGAAATGTTTGTTCATTGAATTTGGACTGGTAACCATCGCGAATAAAAAGCGCGATCAACTTTGAAAAACTCGCAATGAAATTCATCCAGAATCATTCCTATAGATGAATTGAACCTATCCCTATGTCATTGAAATTTTTGATCTACGAATTTGGACTGGTAACCATCACGATTAATAACGCGATAAAATTTGAAAAACTCTCAATGGAATTGATCCAGAATCATTCTTATAGATGAATTGAACCTATCTCTAAGGCATTGAAATGTTTCATCTACGAAATTGGACTGGTAACCATCGTTATTGAAAAAAATTTCAAGAAATTTTTTATTGAAAACAAACTATTCATCGC
Organism: Daphnia pulicaria; assembly: GCF_021234035.1. Taxonomy (NCBI): domain Eukaryota; kingdom Metazoa; phylum Arthropoda; class Branchiopoda; order Diplostraca; family Daphniidae; genus Daphnia; species Daphnia pulicaria. The sequence continues at coordinate 4,069,910 of NC_060915.1, forward strand.
CAACGACATCCCGTATTCCCAAGCGGTCACCCTTCCAAGTACTAACGGAACTCGACGTAACTTAACTTCTGGGAGCTGACGAGACCAGGTGCGTTCTACGTGATATGGCCGTTGACATTCAAAAATGAAAATTTACCCTCCCAGTCCCAATGGATGAATAGAAAATCACTTCAAAGTGACAGAAATGTTTGTTCATTGAATTTGGACTGGTAACCATCGCGAATAAAAAGCGCGATCAACTTTGAAAAACTCGCAATGAAATTCATCCAGAATCATTCCTATAGATGAATTAAACCTATCCCTATGTCATTGAAATTTTTGATCTACGAATTTGGACTGGTAACCATCACGATTAATAACGCGATAAAATTTGACAAACTCTCAATGGAATTGATCCAGAATCATTCTTATAGATGAATTGAACCTATCTCTAAGGCATTGAAATGTTTCATCTACGAAATTGGACTGGTAACCATCGTTATTGAAAAAAATTTCAAGAAATTTTTTATTGAAAACAAACTATTCATCGCCAACGACATCCCGTATTCCCAAGCGGTCACCCTTCCAAGTACTAACGGAACTCGACGTAACTTAACTTCTGGGAGCTGACGAGACCAGGTGCGTTCTACGTGATATGGCCGTTGACATTCAAAAATGAAAATTTACCCTCCCAGTCCCAATGGATGAATAGAAAATCACTTCAAAGTGACAGAAATGTTTGTTCATTGAATTTGGACTGGTAACCATCGCGAATAAAAAGCGCGATCAACTTTGAAAAACTCGCAATGAAATTCATCCAGAATCATTCCTATAGATGAATTGAACCTATCCCTATGTCATTGAAATTTTTGATCTACGAATTTGGACTGGTAACCATCACGATTAATAACGCGATAAAATTTGAAAAACTCTCAATGGAATTGATCCAGAATCATTCTTATAGATGAATTGAACCTATCTCTAAGGCATTGAAATGTTTCATCTACGAAATTGGACTGGTAACCATCGTTATTGAAAAAAATTTCAAGAAATTTTTTATTGAAAACAAACTATTCATCGCCAACGACATCCCGTATTCCCAAGCGGTCACCCTTCCAAGTACTAACGGAACTCGACGTAACTTAACTTCTGGGAGCTGACGAGACCAGGTGCGTTCTACGTGATATGGCCGTTGACATTCAAAAATGAAAATTTACCCTCCCAGTCCCAATGGATGAATAGAAAATCACTTCAAAGTGACAGAAATGTTTGTTCATTGAATTTGGACTGGTAACCATCGCGAATAAAAAGCGCGATCAACTTTGAAAAACTCGCAATGAAATTCATCCAGAATCATTCCTATAGATGAATTGAACCTATCCCTATGTCATTGAAATTTTTGATCTACGAATTTGGACTGGTAACCATCACGATTAATAACGCGATAAAATTTGAAAAACTCTCAATGGAATTGATCCAGAATCATTCTTATAGATGAATTGAACCTATCTCTAAGGCATTGAAATGTTTCATCTACGAAATTGGACTGGTAACCATCGTTATTGAAAAAAATTTCAAGAAATTTTTTATTGAAAACAAACTATTCATCGCCAACGACATCCCGTATTCCCAAGCGGTCACCCTTCCAAGTACTAACGGGACTCGACGTAACTTAACTTCTGGGAGCTGACGAGACCAGGTGCGTTCTACGTGATATGGCCGTTGACATTCAAAAATGAAAATTTACCCTCCCAGTCCCAATGGATGAATAGAAAATCACTTCAAAGTGACAGAAATGTTTGTTCATTGAATTTGGACTGGTAACCATCGCGAATAAAAAGCGCGATCAACTTTGAAAAACTCGCAATGAAATTCATCCAGAATCATTCCTATAGATGAATTGAACCTATCCCTATGTCATTGAAATTTTTGATCTACGAATTTGGACTGGTAACCATCACGATTAATAACGCGATAAAATTTGACAAACTCTCAATGGAATTGATCCAGAATCATTCTTATAGATGAATTGAACCTATCTCTAAGGCATTGAAATGTTTCATCTACGAAATTGGACTGGTAACCATCGTGATTGAAAAAAAATGTCAAGAAATTTGTTATTGAAAACAAACTATCCATCGCCAACGACATCCCGTATTCCCAAGCGGTCACCCTTCCAAGTACTAACGGAACTCGACGTAACTTAACTTCTGGGAGCTGACGAGACCAGGTGCGTTCTACGTGATATGGCCGTTGACATTCAAAAATGAAAATTTACCCTCCCAGTCCCAATGGATGAATAGAAAATCACTTCAAAGTGACAGAAATGTTTGTTCATTGAATTTGGACTGGTAACCATCGCGAATAAAAAGCGCGATCAACTTTGAAAAACTCGCAATGAAATTCATCCAGAATCATTCCTATAGATGAATTGAACCTATCCCTATGTCATTGAAATTTTTGATCTACGAATTTGGACTGGTAACCATCACGATTAATAACGCGATAAAATTTGACAAACTCTCAATGGAATTGATCCAGAATCATTCTTATAGATGAATTGAACCTATCTCTAAGGCATTGAAATGTTTCATCTACGAAATTGGACTGGTAACCATCGTGATTGAAAAAAAATGTCAAGAAATTTGTTATTGAAAACAAACTATCCATCGCCAACGACATCCCGTATTCCCAAGCGGTCACCCTTCCAAGTACTAACGGAACTCGACGTAACTTAACTTCTGGGAGCTGACGAGACCAGGTGCGTTCTACGTGATATGGCCGTTGACATTCAAAAATGAAAATTTACCCTCCCAGTCCCAATGGATGAATAGAAAATCACTTCAAAGTGACAGAAATGTTTGTTCATTGAATTTGGACTGGTAACCATCGCGAATAAAAAGCGCGATCAACTTTGAAAAACTCGCAATGAAATTCATCCAGAATCATTCCTATAGATGAATTGAACCTATCCCTATGTCATTGAAATTTTTGATCTACGAATTTGGACTGGTAACCATCACGATTAATAACGCGATAAAATTTGACATACTCTCAATGGAATTGATCCAGAATCATTCTTATAGATGAATTGAACCTATCTCTAAGGCATTGAAATGTTTCATCTACGAAATTGGACTGGTAACCATCGTGATTGAAAAAAAATGTCAAGAAATTTGTTATTGAAAACAAACTATCCATCGCCAACGACATCCCGTATTCCCAAGCGGTCACCCTTCCAAGTACTAACAATGAACTCGACGTAACTTAACTTCTGGGAGCTGACGAGACCAGGTGCGTTCTACGTGATATGGCCGTTGACATTCAAAAATGAAAATTTACCCTCCCAGTCCCAATGGATGAATAGAAAATCACTTCAAAGTGACAGAAATGTTTGTTCATTGAATTTGGACTGGTAACCATCGCGAATAAAAAGCGCGATCAACTTTGAAAAACTCGCAATGAAATTCATCCAGAATCATTCCTATAGATGAATTGAACCTATCCCTATGTCATTGAAATTTTTGATCTACGAATTTGGACTGGTAACCATCACGATTAATAACGCGATAAAATTTGATAAACTCTCAATGGAATTGATCCAGAATCATTCTTATAGATGAATTGAACCTATCTCTAAGGCATTGAAATGTTTCATCTACGAAATTGGACTGGTAACCATCGTGATTGAAAAAAAATGTCAAGAAATTTGTTATTGAAAACAAACTATCCGTCGCCAACGACATCCCGTATTCCCAAGCGGTCACCCTTCCAAGTACTAACGGAACTCGACGTAACTTAACTTCTGGGAGCTGACGAGACCAGGTGCGTTCTACGTGATATGGCCGTTGACATTCACAAATGAAAATTTACCCTCCCAGTCCCAATGGATGAATAGAAAATCACTTCAAAGTGACAGAAATGTTTGTTCATTGAATTTGGACTGGTAACCATCGCGAATAAAAAGCGCGATCAACTTTGAAAAACTCGCAATGAAATTCATCCAGAATCATTCCTATAGATGAATTGAACCTATCCCTATGTCATTGAAATTTTTGATCTACGAATTTGGACTGGTAACCATCACGATTAATAACGCGATAAAATTTGAAAAACTCTCAATGGAATTGATCCAGAATCATTCTTATAGATGAATTGAACCTATCTCTAAGGCATTGAAATGTTTCATCTACGAAATTGGACTGGTAACCATCGTTATTGAAAAAAATTTCAAGAAATTTTTTATTGAAAACAAACTATTCATCGCCAACGACATCCCGTATTCCCAAGCGGTCACCCTTCCAAGTACTAACGGGACTCGACGTAACTTAACTTCTGGGAGCTGACGAGACCAGGTGCGTTCTACGTGATATGGCCGTTGACATTCAAAAATGAAAATTTACCCTCCCAGTCCCAATGGATGAATAGAAAATCACTTCAAAGTGACAGAAATGTTTGTTCATTGAATTTGGACTGGTAACCATCGCGAATAAAAAGCGCGATCAACTTTGAAAAACTCGCAATGAAATTCATCCAGAATCATTCCTATAGATGAATTGAACCTATCCCTATGTCATTGAAATTTTTGATCTACGAATTTGGACTGGTAACCATCACGATTAATAACGCGATAAAATTTGACAAACTCTCAATGGAATTGATCCAGAATCATTCTTATAGATGAATTGAACCTATCTCTAAGGCATTGAAATGTTTCATCTACGAAATTGGACTGGTAACCATCGTGATTGAAAAAAAATGTCAAGAAATTTGTTATTGAAAACAAACTATCCATCGCCAACGACATCCCGTATTCCCAAGCGGTCACCCTTCCAAGTACTAACGGAACTCGACGTAACTTAACTTCTGGGAGCTGACGAGACCAGGTGCGTTCTACGTGATATGGCCGTTGACATTCAAAAATGAAAATTTACCCTCCCAGTCCCAATGGATGAATAGAAAATCACTTCAAAGTGACAGAAATGTTTGTTCATTGAATTTGGACTGGTAACCATCGCGAATAAAAAGCGCGATCAACTTTGAAAAACTCGCAATGAAATTCATCCAGAATCATTCCTATAGATGAATTGAACCTATCCCTATGTCATTGAAATTTTTGATCTACGAATTTGGACTGGTAACCATCACGATTAATAACGCGATAAAATTTGACAAACTCTCAATGGAATTGATCCAGAATCATTCTTATAGATGAATTGAACCTATCTCTAAGGCATTGAAATGTTTCATCTACGAAATTGGACTGGTAACCATCGTGATTGAAAAAAAATGTCAAGAAATTTGTTATTGAAAACAAACTATCCATCGCCAACGACATCCCGTATTCCCAAGCGGTCACCCTTCCAAGTACTAACGGAACTCGACGTAACTTAACTTCTGGGAGCTGACGAGACCAGGTGCGTTCTACGTGATATGGCCGTTGACATTCAAAAATGAAAATTTACCCTCCCAGTCCCAATGGATGAATAGAAAATCACTTCAAAGTGACAGAAATGTTTGTTCATTGAATTTGGACTGGTAACCATCGCGAATAAAAAGCGCGATCAACTTTGAAAAACTCGCAATGAAATTCATCCAGAATCATTCCTATAGATGAATTGAACCTATCCCTATGTCATTGAAATTTTTGATCTACGAATTTGGACTGGTAACCATCACGATTAATAACGCGATAAAATTTGACAAACTCTCAATGGAATTGATCCAGAATCATTCTTATAGATGAATTGAACCTATCTCTAAGGCATTGAAATGTTTCATCTACGAAATTGGACTGGTAACCATCGTGATTGAAAAAAAATGTCAAGAAATTTGTTATTGAAAACAAACTATCCATCGCCAACGACATCCCGTATTCCCAAGCGGTCACCCTTCCAAGTACTAACGGAACTCGACGTAACTTAACTTCTGGGAGCTGACGAGACCAGGTGCGTTCTACGTGATATGGCCGTTGACATTCAAAAATGAAAATTTACCCTCCCAGTCCCAATGGATGAATAGAAAATCACTTCAAAGTGACAGAAATGTTTGTTCATTGAATTTGGACTGGTAACCATCGCGAATAAAAAGCGCGATCAACTTTGAAAAACTCGCAATGAAATTCATCCAGAATCATTCCTATAGATGAATTGAACCTATCCCTATGTCATTGAAATTTTTGATCTACGAATTTGGACTGGTAACCATCACGATTAATAACGCGATAAAATTTGACAAACTCTCAATGGAATTGATCCAGAATCATTCTTATAGATGAATTGAACCTATCTCTAAGGCATTGAAATGTTTCATCTACGAAATTGGACTGGTAACCATCGTGATTGAAAAAAAATGTCAAGAAATTTGTTATTGAAAACAAACTATCCATCGCCAACGACATCCCGTATTCCCAAGCGGTCACCCTTCCAAGTACTAACGGAACTCGACGTAACTTAACTTCTGGGAGCTGACGAGACCAGGTGCGTTCTACGTGATATGGCCGTTGACATTCAAAAATGAAAATTTACCCTCCCAGTCCCAATGGATGAATAGAAAATCACTTCAAAGTGACAGAAATGTTTGTTCATTGAATTTGGACTGGTAACCATCGCGAATAAAAAGCGCGATCAACTTTGAAAAACTCGCAATGAAATTCATCCAGAATCATTCCTATAGATGAATTGAACCTATCCCTATGTCATTGAAATTTTTGATCTACGAATTTGGACTGGTAACCATCACGATTAATAACGCGATAAAATTTGACAAACTCTCAATGGAATTGATCCAGAATCATTCTTATAGATGAATTGAACCTATCTCTAAGGCATTGAAATGTTTCATCTACGAAATTGGACTGGTAACCATCGTGATTGAAAAAAAATGTCAAGAAATTTGTTATTGAAAACAAACTATCCATCGCCAACGACATCCCGTATTCCCAAGCGGTCACCCTTCCAAGTACTAACGGAACTCGACGTAACTTAACTTCTGGGAGCTGACGAGACCAGGTGCGTTCTACGTGATATGGCCGTTGACATTCAAAAATGAAAATTTACCCTCCCAGTCCCAATGGATGAATAGAAAATCACTTCAAAGTGACAGAAATGTTTGTTCATTGAATTTGGACTGGTAACCATCGCGAATAAAAAGCGCGATCAACTTTGAAAAACTCGCAATGAAATTCATCCAGAATCATTCCTATAGATGAATTGAACCTATCCCTATGTCATTGAAATTTTTGATCTACGAATTTGGACTGGTAACCATCACGATTAATAACGCGATAAAATTTGACAAACTCTCAATGGAATTGATCCAGAATCATTCTTATAGATGAATTGAACCTATCTCTAAGGCATTGAAATGTTTCATCTACGAAATTGGACTGGTAACCATCGTGATTGAAAAAAAATGTCAAGAAATTTGTTATTGAAAACAAACTATCCATCGCCAACGACATCCCGTATTCCCAAGCGGTCACCCTTCCAAGTACTAACGGAACTCGACGTAACTTAACTTCTGGGAGCTGACGAGACCAGGTGCGTTCTACGTGATATGGCCGTTGACATTCAAAAATGAAAATTTACCCTCCCAGTCCCAATGGATGAATAGAAAATCACTTCAAAGTGACAGAAATGTTTGTTCATTGAATTTGGACTGGTAACCATCGCGAATAAAAAGCGCGATCAACTTTGAAAAACTCGCAATGAAATTCATCCAGAATCATTCCTATAGATGAATTGAACCTATCCCTATGTCATTGAAATTTTTGATCTACGAATTTGGACTGGTAACCATCACGATTAATAACGCGATAAAATTTGACAAACTCTCAATGGAATTGATCCAGAATCATTCTTATAGATGAATTGAACCTATCTCTAAGGCATTGAAATGTTTCATCTACGAAATTGGACTGGTAACCATCGTGATTGAAAAAAAATGTCAAGAAATTTGTTATTGAAAACAAACTATCCATCGCCAACGACATCCCGTATTCCCAAGCGGTCACCCTTCCAAGTACTAACGGAACTCGACGTAACTTAACTTCTGGGAGCTGACGAGACCAGGTGCGTTCTACGTGATATGGCCGTTGACATTCAAAAATGAAAATTTACCCTCCCAGTCCCAATGGATGAATAGAAAATCACTTCAAAGTGACAGAAATGTTTGTTCATTGAATTTGGACTGGTAACCATCGCGAATAAAAAGCGCGATCAACTTTGAAAAACTCGCAATGAAATTCATCCAGAATCATTCCTATAGATGAATTGAACCTATCCCTATGTCATTGAAATTTTTGATCTACGAATTTGGACTGGTAACCATCACGATTAATAACGCGATAAAATTTGACAAACTCTCAATGGAATTGATCCAGAATCATTCTTATAGATGAATTGAACCTATCTCTAAGGCATTGAAATGTTTCATCTACGAAATTGGACTGGTAACCATCGTGATTGAAAAAAAATGTCAAGAAATTTGTTATTGAAAACAAACTATCCATCGCCAACGACATCCCGTATTCCCAAGCGGTCACCCTTCCAAGTACTAACGGAACTCGACGTAACTTAACTTCTGGGAGCTGACGAGACCAGGTGCGTTCTACGTGATATGGCCGTTGACATTCAAAAATGAAAATTTACCCTCCCAGTCCCAATGGATGAATAGAAAATCACTTCAAAGTGACAGAAATGTTTGTTCATTGAATTTGGACTGGTAACCATCGCGAATAAAAAGCGCGATCAACTTTGAAAAACTCGCAATGAAATTCATCCAGAATCATTCCTATAGATGAATTGAACCTATCCCTATGTCATTGAAATTTTTGATCTACGAATTTGGACTGGTAACCATCACGATTAATAACGCGATAAAATTTGACAAACTCTCAATGGAATTGATCCAGAATCATTCTTATAGATGAATTGAACCTATCTCTAAGGCATTGAAATGTTTCATCTACGAAATTGGACTGGTAACCATCGTGATTGAAAAAAAATGTCAAGAAATTTGTTATTGAAAACAAACTATCCATCGCCAACGACATCCCGTATTCCCAAGCGGTCACCCTTCCAAGTACTAACGGAACTCGACGTAACTTAACTTCTGGGAGCTGACGAGACCAGGTGCGTTCTACGTGATATGGCCGTTGACATTCAAAAATGAAAATTTACCCTCCCAGTCCCAATGGATGAATAGAAAATCACTTCAAAGTGACAGAAATGTTTGTTCATTGAATTTGGACTGGTAACCATCGCGAATAAAAAGCGCGATCAACTTTGAAAAACTCGCAATGAAATTCATCCAGAATCATTCCTATAGATGAATTGAACCTATCCCTATGTCATTGAAATTTTTGATCTACGAATTTGGACTGGTAACCATCACGATTAATAACGCGATAAAATTTGACAAACTCTCAATGGAATTGATCCAGAATCATTCTTATAGATGAATTGAACCTATCTCTAAGGCATTGAAATGTTTCATCTACGAAATTGGACTGGTAACCATCGTGATTGAAAAAAAATGTCAAGAAATTTGTTATTGAAAACAAACTATCCATCGCCAACGACATCCCGTATTCCCAAGCGGTCACCCTTCCAAGTACTAACGGAACTCGACGTAACTTAACTTCTGGGAGCTGACGAGACCAGGTGCGTTCTACGTGATATGGCCGTTGACATTCAAAAATGAAAATTTACCCTCCCAGTCCCAATGGATGAATAGAAAATCACTTCAAAGTGACAGAAATGTTTGTTCATTGAATTTGGACTGGTAACCATCGCGAATAAAAAGCGCGATCAACTTTGAAAAACTCGCAATGAAATTCATCCAGAATCATTCCTATAGATGAATTGAACCTATCCCTATGTCATTGAAATTTTTGATCTACGAATTTGGACTGGTAACCATCACGATTAATAACGCGATAAAATTTGACAAACTCTCAATGGAATTGATCCAGAATCATTCTTATAGATGAATTGAACCTATCTCTAAGGCATTGAAATGTTTCATCTACGAAATTGGACTGGTAACCATCGTGATTGAAAAAAAATGTCAAGAAATTTGTTATTGAAAACAAACTATCCATCGCCAACGACATCCCGTATTCCCAAGCGGTCACCCTTCCAAGTACTAACGGAACTCGACGTAACTTAACTTCTGGGAGCTGACGAGACCAGGTGCGTTCTACGTGATATGGCCGTTGACATTCAAAAATGAAAATTTACCCTCCCAGTCCCAATGGATGAATAGAAAATCACTTCAAAGTGACAGAAATGTTTGTTCATTGAATTTGGACTGGTAACCATCGCGAATAAAAAGCGCGATCAACTTTGAAAAACTCGCAATGAAATTCATCCAGAATCATTCCTATAGATGAATTGAACCTATCCCTATGTCATTGAAATTTTTGATCTACGAATTTGGACTGGTAACCATCACGATTAATAACGCGATAAAATTTGACAAACTCTCAATGGAATTGATCCAGAATCATTCTTATAGATGAATTGAACCTATCTCTAAGGCATTGAAATGTTTCATCTACGAAATTGGACTGGTAACCATCGTGATTGAAAAAAAATGTCAAGAAATTTGTTATTGAAAACAAACTATCCATCGCCAACGACATCCCGTATTCCCAAGCGGTCACCCTTCCAAGTACTAACGGAACTCGACGTAACTTAACTTCTGGGAGCTGACGAGACCAGGTGCGTTCTACGTGATATGGCCGTTGACATTCAAAAATGAAAATTTACCCTCCCAGTCCCAATGGATGAATAGAAAATCACTTCAAAGTGACAGAAATGTTTGTTCATTGAATTTGGACTGGTAACCATCGCGAATAAAAAGCGCGATCAACTTTGAAAAACTCGCAATGAAATTCATCCAGAATCATTCCTATAGATGAATTGAACCTATCCCTATGTCATTGAAATTTTTGATCTACGAATTTGGACTGGTAACCATCACGATTAATAACGCGATAAAATTTGACAAACTCTCAATGGAATTGATCCAGAATCATTCTTATAGATGAATTGAACCTATCTCTAAGGCATTGAAATGTTTCATCTACGAAATTGGACTGGTAACCATCGTGATTGAAAAAAAATGTCAAGAAATTTGTTATTGAAAACAAACTATCCATCGCCAACGACATCCCGTATTCCCAAGCGGTCACCCTTCCAAGTACTAACGGAACTCGACGTAACTTAACTTCTGGGAGCTGACGAGACCAGGTGCGTTCTACGTGATATGGCCGTTGACATTCAAAAATGAAAATTTACCCTCCCAGTCCCAATGGATGAATAGAAAATCACTTCAAAGTGACAGAAATGTTTGTTCATTGAATTTGGACTGGTAACCATCGCGAATAAAAAGCGCGATCAACTTTGAAAAACTCGCAATGAAATTCATCCAGAATCATTCCTATAGATGAATTGAACCTATCCCTATGTCATTGAAATTTTTGATCTACGAATTTGGACTGGTAACCATCACGATTAAAAAACGCGATAAAATTTGACAAACTCTCAATGGAATTGATCCAGAATCATTCTTATAGATGAATTGAACCTATCTCTAAGGCATTGAAATGTTTCATCTACGAAATTGGACTGGTAACCATCGTGATTGAAAAAAAATGTCAAGAAATTTGTTATTGAAAACAAACTATCCATCGCCAACGACATCCCGTATTCCCAAGCGGTCACCCTTCCAAGTACTAACGGAACTCGACGTAACTTAACTTCTGGGAGCTGACGAGACCAGGTGCGTTCTACGTGATATGGCCGTTGACATTCAAAAATGAAAATTTACCCTCCCAATCCCAATGGATGAATAGAAAATCACTTCAAAGTGACAGAAATGTTTGTTCATTGAATTTGGACTGGTAACCATCGCGAATAAAAAGCGCGATCAACTTTGAAAAACTCGCAATGAAATTCATCCAGAATCATTCCTATAGATGAATTGAACCTATCCCTATGTCATTGAAATTTTTGATCTACGAATTTGGACTGGTAACCATCACGATTAATAACGCGATAAAATTTGACAAACTCTCAATGGAATTGATCCAGAATCATTCTTATAGATGAATTGAACCTATCTCTAAGGCATTGAAATGTTTCATCTACGAAATTGGACTGGTAACCATCGTGATTGAAAAAAAATGTCAAGAAATTTGTTATTGAAAACAAACTATCCATCGCCAACGACATCCCGTATTCCCAAGCGGTCACCCTTCCAAGTACTAACGGAACTCGACGTAACTTAACTTCTGGGAGCTGACGAGACCAGGTGCGTTCTACGTGATATGGCCGTTGACATTCAAAAATGAAAATTTACCCTCCCAGTCCCAATGGATGAATAGAAAATCACTTCAAAGTGACAGAAATGTTTGTTCATTGAATTTGGACTGGTAACCATCGCGAATAAAAAGCGCGATCAACTTTGAAAAACTCGCAATGAAATTCATCCAGAATCATTCCTATAGATGAATTGAACCTATCCCTATGTCATTGAAATTTTTGATCTACGAATTTGGACTGGTAACCATCACGATTAAAAAACGCGATAAAATTTGACAAACTCTCAATGGAATTGATCCAGAATCATTCTTATAGATGAATTGAACCTATCTCTAAGGCATTGAAATGTTTCATCTACGAAATTGGACTGGTAACCATCGTTATTGAAAAAAAATTTCAAGAAATTTTTTATTGAAAACAAACTATTCATCGCCAACGACATCCCGTATTCCCAAGCGGTCACCCTTCCAAGTACTAACGGGACTCGACGTAACTTAACTTCTGGGAGCTGACGAGACCAGGTGCGTTCTACGTGATATGGCCGTTGACATTCAAAAATGAAAATTTACCCTCCCATTCCCAATGGATGAATAGAAAATCACTTCAAAGTGACAAAAATGTTTGTTCATTGAATTTGGACTGGTAACCATCGCGAATAAAAAGCGCGATCAACTTTGAAAAACTCGCAATGAAATTCATCCAGAATCATTCCTATAGATGAATTGAACCTATCCCTATGTCATTGAAATTTTTGATCTACGAATTTGGACTGGTAACCATCACGATTAATAACGCGATAAAATTTGACAAACTCTCAATGGAATTGATCCAGAATAATTCTTATAGATGAATTGAACCTATCTCTAAGGCATTGAAATGTTTCATCTACGAAATTGGACTGGTAACCATCGTGATTGAAAAAAAATGTCAAGAAATTTGTTATTGAAAACAAACTATCCATCGCCAACGACATCCCGTATTCCCAAGCGGTCACCCTTCCAAGTACTAACGGAACTCGACGTAACTTAACTTCTGGGAGCTGACGAGACCAGGTGCGTTCTACGTGATATGGCCGTTGACATTCAAAAATGAAAATTTACCCTCCCAGTCCCAATGGATGAATAGAAAATCACTTCAAAGTGACAGAAATGTTTGTTCATTGAATTTTGACTGGTAACCATCGCGAATAAAAAGCGCGATGAACTTTGAAAAACTCGCAATGAAATTCATCCAGAATCATTCCTATAGATGAATTAAACCTATCCCTATGTCATTGAAATTTTTGATCTACGAATTTGGACTGGTAACCATCACGATTAAAACACGCGATAAAATTTGACAAACTCTCAATGGAATTGATCCAGAATCATTCTTATAGATGAATTGAACCTATCTCTAAGGCATTGAAATGTTTCATCTACGAAATTGGACTGGTAACCATCGTTATTGAAAAAAAATTTCAAGAAATTTTTTATTGAAAACAAACTATTCATCGCCAACGACATCCCGTATTCCCAAGCGGTCACCCTTCCAAGTACTAACGGGACTCGACGTAACTTAACTTCTGGGAGCTGACGAGACCAGGTGCGTTCTACGTGATATGGCCGTTGACATTCAAAAATGAAAATTTACCCTCCCATTCCCAATGGATGAATAGAAAATCACTTCAAAGTGACAGAAATGTTTGTTCATTGAATTTTGACTGGTAACCATCGCGAATAAAAAGCGCGATCAACTTTGAAAAACTCGCAATGAAATTCATCCAGAATCATTCCTATAGATGAATTGAACCTATCCCTATGTCATTGAAATTTTTGATCTACGAATTTGGACTGGTAACCATCACGATTAATAACGCGATAAAATTTGACAAACTCTCAATGGAATTGATCCAGAATCATTCTTATAGATGAATTGAACCTATCTCTAAGGCATTGAAATGTTTCATCTACGAAATTGGACTGGTAACCATCGTGATTGAAAAAAAAATGTCAAGAAATTTGTTATTGAAAACAAACTATCCATCGCCAACGACATCCCGTATTCCCAAGCGGTCACCCTTCCAAGTACTAACGGAACTCGACGTAACTTAACTTCTGGGAGCTGACGAGACCAGGTGCGTTCTACGTTCTACGAACAAACTATTCATCGCCAACGACATCCCGTATTCCCAAGCGGTCACCCTTCCAAGTACTAACGGGACTCGACGTAACTTAACTTCTGGGAGCTGACGAGACCAGGTGCGTTCTACGTGATATGGCCGTTGACATTCAAAAATGAAAATTTACCCTCCCATTCCCAATGGATGAATAGAAAATCACTTCAAAGTGACAGAAATGTTTGTTCATTGAATTTTGACTGGTAACCATCGCGAATAAAAAGCGCGATCAACTTTGAAAAACTCGCAATGAAATTCATCCAGAATCATTCCTATAGATGAATTGAACCTATCCCTATGTCATTGAAATTTTTGATCTACGAATTTGGACTGGTAACCATCACGATTAATAACGCGATAAAATTTGACAAACTCTCAATGGAATTGATCCAGAATCATTCTTATAGATGAATTGAACCTATCTCTAAGGCATTGAAATGTTTCATCTACGAAATTGGACTGGTAACCATCGTGATTGAAAAAAAATGTCAAGAAATTTGTTATTGAAAACAAACTATCCATCGCCAACGACATCCCGTATTCCCAAGCGGTCACCCTTCCAAGTACTAACGGAACTCGACGTAACTTAACTTCTGGGAGCTGACGAGACCAGGTGCGTTCTACGTGATATGGCCGTTGACATTCAAAAATGAAAATTTACCCTCCCAGTCCCAATGGATGAATAGAAAATCACTTCAAAGTGACAGAAATGTTTGTTCATTGAATTTGGACTGGTAACCATCGCGAATAAAAAGCGCGATCAACTTTGAAAAACTCGCAATGAAATTCATCCAGAATCATTCCTATAGATGAATTGAACCTATCCCTATGTCATTGAAATTTTTGATCTACGAATTTGGACTGGTAACCATCACGATTAAAAAACGCGATAAAATTTGACAAACTCTCAATGGAATTGATCCAGAATCATTCTTATAGATGAATTGAACCTATCTCTAAGGCATTGAAATGTTTCATCTACGAAATTGGACTGGTAACCATCGTTATTGAAAAAAAATTTCAAGAAATTTTTTATTGAAAACAAACTATTCATCGCCAACGACATCCCGTATTCCCAAGCGGTCACCCTTCCAAGTACTAACGGGACTCGACGTAACTTAACTTCTGGGAGCTGACGAGACCAGGTGCGTTCTACGTGATATGGCCGTTGACATTCAAAAATGAAAATTTACCCTCCCATTCCCAATGGATGAATAGAAAATCACTTCAAAGTGACAGAAATGTTTGTTCATTGAATTTTGACTGGTAACCATCGCGAATAAAAAGCGCGATCAACTTTGAAAAACTCGCAATGAAATTCATCCAGAATCATTCCTATAGATGAATTGAACCTATCCCTATGTCATTGAAATTTTTGATCTACGAATTTGGACTGGTAACCATCACGATTAATAACGCGATAAAATTTGACAAACTCTCAATGGAATTGATCCAGAATCATTCTTATAGATGAATTGAACCTATCTCTAAGGCATTGAAATGTTTCATCTACGAAATTGGACTGGTAACCATCGTGATTGAAAAAAAAATGTCAAGAAATTTGTTATTGAAAACAAACTATCCATCGCCAACGACATCCCGTATTCCCAAGCGGTCACCCTTCCAAGTACTAACGGAACTCGACGTAACTTAACTTCTGGGAGCTGACGAGACCAGGTGCGTTCTACGTTCTACGAACAAACTATTCATCGCCAACGACATCCCGTATTCCCAAGCGGTCACCCTTCCAAGTACTAACGGGACTCGACGTAACTTAACTTCTGGGAGCTGACGAGACCAGGTGCGTTCTACGTGATATGGCCGTTGACATTCAAAAATGAAAATTTACCCTCCCATTCCCAATGGATGAATAGAAAATCACTTCAAAGTGACAGAAATGTTTGTTCATTGAATTTGGACTGGTAACCATCGCGAATAAAAAGCGCGATCAACTTTGAAAAACTCGCAATGAAATTCATCCAGAATCATTCCTATAGATGAATTGAACCTATCCCTATGTCATTGAAATTTTTGATCTACGAATTTGGACTGGTAACCATCACGATTAAAAAACGCGATAAAATTTGACAAACTCTCAATGGAATTGATCCAGAATCATTCTTATAGATGAATTGAACCTATCTCTAAGGCATTGAAATGTTTCATCTACGAAATTGGACTGGTAACCATCGTTATTGAAAAAAAATTTCAAGAAATTTTTTATTGAAAACAAACTATTCATCGCCAACGACATCCCGTATTCCCAAGCGGTCACCCTTCCAAGTACTAACGGGACTCGACGTAACTTAACTTCTGGGAGCTGACGAGACCAGGTGCGTTCTACGTGATATGGCCGTTGACATTCAAAAATGAAAATTTACCCTCCCATTCCCAATGGATGAATAGAAAATCACTTCAAAGTGACAGAAATGTTTGTTCATTGAATTTTGACTGGTAACCATCGCGAATAAAAAGCGCGATCAACTTTGAAAAACTCGCAATGAAATTCATCCAGAATCATTCCTATAGATGAATTGAACCTATCCCTATGTCATTGAAATTTTTGATCTACGAATTTGGACTGGTAACCATCACGATTAATAACGCGATAAAATTTGACAAACTCTCAATGGAATTGATCCAGAATCATTCTTATAGATGAATTGAACCTATCTCTAAGGCATTGAAATGTTTCATCTACGAAATTGGACTGGTAACCATCGTGATTGAAAAAAAAATGTCAAGAAATTTGTTATTGAAAACAAACTATCCATCGCCAACGACATCCCGTATTCCCAAGCGGTCACCCTTCCAAGTACTAACGGAACTCGACGTAACTTAACTTCTGGGAGCTGACGAGACCAGGTGCGTTCTACGTTCTACGAACAAACTATTCATCGCCAACGACATCCCGTATTCCCAAGCGGTCACCCTTCCAAGTACTAACGGGACTCGACGTAACTTAACTTCTGGGAGCTGACGAGACCAGGTGCGTTCTACGTGATATGGCCGTTGACATTCAAAAATGAAAATTTACCCTCCCATTCCCAATGGATGAATAGAAAATCACTTCAAAGTGACAGAAATGTTTGTTCATTGAATTTTGACTGGTAACCATCGCGAATAAAAAGCGCGATCAACTTTGAAAAACTCGCAATGAAATTCATCCAGAATCATTCCTATAGATGAATTGAACCTATCCCTATGTCATTGAAATTTTTGATCTACGAATTTGGACTGGTAACCATCACGATTAATAACGCGATAAAATTTGACAAACTCTCAATGGAATTGATCCAGAATCATTCTTATAGATGAATTGAACCTATCTCTAAGGCATTGAAATGTTTCATCTACGAAATTGGACTGGTAACCATCGTGATTGAAAAAAAATGTCAAGAAATTTGTTATTGAAAACAAACTATCCATCGCCAACGACATCCCGTATTCCCAAGCGGTCACCCTTCCAAGTACTAACGGAACTCGACGTAACTTAACTTCTGGGAGCTGACGAGACCAGGTGCGTTCTACGTGATATGGCCGTTGACATTCAAAAATGAAAATTTACCCTCCCAGTCCCAATGGATGAATAGAAAATCACTTCAAAGTGACAGAAATGTTTGTTCATTGAATTTGGACTGGTAACCATCGCGAATAAAAAGCGCGATCAACTTTGAAAAACTCGCAATGAAATTCATCCAGAATCATTCCTATAGATGAATTGAACCTATCCCTATGTCATTGAAATTTTTGATCTACGAATTTGGACTGGTAACCATCACGATTAAAAAACGCGATAAAATTTGACAAACTCTCAATGGAATTGATCCAGAATCATTCTTATAGATGAATTGAACCTATCTCTAAGGCATTGAAATGTTTCATCTACGAAATTGGACTGGTAACCATCGTTATTGAAAAAAAATTTCAAGAAATTTTTTATTGAAAACAAACTATTCATCGCCAACGACATCCCGTATTCCCAAGCGGTCACCCTTCCAAGTACTAACGGGACTCGACGTAACTTAACTTCTGGGAGCTGACGAGACCAGGTGCGTTCTACGTGATATGGCCGTTGACATTCAAAAATGAAAATTTACCCTCCCATTCCCAATGGATGAATAGAAAATCACTTCAAAGTGACAGAAATGTTTGTTCATTGAATTTTGACTGGTAACCATCGCGAATAAAAAGCGCGATCAACTTTGAAAAACTCGCAATGAAATTCATCCAGAATCATTCCTATAGATGAATTGAACCTATCCCTATGTCATTGAAATTTTTGATCTACGAATTTGGACTGGTAACCATCACGATTAATAACGCGATAAAATTTGACAAACTCTCAATGGAATTGATCCAGAATCATTCTTATAGATGAATTGAACCTATCTCTAAGGCATTGAAATGTTTCATCTACGAAAT
Source organism: Daphnia pulicaria (assembly GCF_021234035.1). NCBI lineage: Eukaryota > Metazoa > Arthropoda > Branchiopoda > Diplostraca > Daphniidae > Daphnia > Daphnia pulicaria. The sequence goes on from NC_060915.1 coordinate 4,088,804, forward strand.
TGGACTGGTAACCATCGTGATTGAAAAAAAAATGTCAAGAAATTTGTTATTGAAAACAAACTATCCATCGCCAACGACATCCCGTATTCCCAAGCGGTCACCCTTCCAAGTACTAACGGAACTCGACGTAACTTAACTTCTGGGAGCTGACGAGACCAGGTGCGTTCTACGTGATATTGCCGTTGACATTCAAAAATGAAAATTTACCCTCCCAGTCCCAATGGATGAATAGAAAATCACTTCAAAGTGACAGAAATGTTTGTTCATTGAATTTGGACTGGTAACCATCGCGAATAAAAAGCGCGATCAACTTTGAAAAACTCGCAATGAAATTCATCCAGAATCATTCCTATAGATGAATTGAACCTATCCCTATGTCATTGAAATTTTTGATCTACGAATTTGGACTGGTAACCATCACGATTAAAAAACGCGATAAAATTTGACAAACTCTCAATGGAATTGATCCAGAATCATTCTTATAGATGAATTGAACCTATCTCTAAGGCATTGAAATGTTTCATCTACGAAATTGGACTGGTAACCATCGTTATTGAAAAAAAATTTCAAGAAATTTTTTATTGAAAACAAACTATTCATCGCCAACGACATCCCGTATTCCCAAGCGGTCACCCTTCCAAGTACTAACGGGACTCGACGTAACTTAACTTCTGGGAGCTGACGAGACCAGGTGCGTTCTACGTGATATGGCCGTTGACATTCAAAAATGAAAATTTACCCTCCCATTCCCAATGGATGAATAGAAAATCACTTCAAAGTGACAGAAATGTTTGTTCATTGAATTTTGACTGGTAACCATCGCGAATAAAAAGCGCGATCAACTTTGAAAAACTCGCAATGAAATTCATCCAGAATCATTCCTATAGATGAATTGAACCTATCCCTATGTCATTGAAATTTTTGATCTACGAATTTGGACTGGTAACCATCACGATTAATAACGCGATAAAATTTGACAAACTCTCAATGGAATTGATCCAGAATCATTCTTATAGATGAATTGAACCTATCTCTAAGGCATTGAAATGTTTCATCTACGAAATTGGACTGGTAACCATCGTGATTGAAAAAAAAATGTCAAGAAATTTGTTATTGAAAACAAACTATCCATCGCCAACGACATCCCGTATTCCCAAGCGGTCACCCTTCCAAGTACTAACGGAACTCGACGTAACTTAACTTCTGGGAGCTGACGAGACCAGGTGCGTTCTACGTGATATTGCCGTTGACATTCAAAAATGAAAATTTACCCTCCCAGTCCCAATGGATGAATAGAAAATCACTTCAAAGTGACAGAAATGTTTGTTCATTGAATTTGGACTGGTAACCATCGCGAATAAAAAGCGCGATCAACTTTGAAAAACTCGCAATGAAATTCATCCAGAATCATTCCTATAGATGAATTGAACCTATCCCTATGTCATTGAAATTTTTGATCTACGAATTTGGACTGGTAACCATCACGATTAAAAAACGCGATAAAATTTGACAAACTCTCAATGGAATTGATCCAGAATCATTCTTATAGATGAATTGAACCTATCTCTAAGGCATTGAAATGTTTCATCTACGAAATTGGACTGGTAACCATCGTTATTGAAAAAAAATTTCAAGAAATTTTTTATTGAAAACAAACTATTCATCGCCAACGACATCCCGTATTCCCAAGCGGTCACCCTTCCAAGTACTAACGGGACTCGACGTAACTTAACTTCTGGGAGCTGACGAGACCAGGTGCGTTCTACGTGATATGGCCGTTGACATTCAAAAATGAAAATTTACCCTCCCATTCCCAATGGATGAATAGAAAATCACTTCAAAGTGACAGAAATGTTTGTTCATTGAATTTTGACTGGTAACCATCGCGAATAAAAAGCGCGATCAACTTTGAAAAACTCGCAATGAAATTCATCCAGAATCATTCCTATAGATGAATTGAACCTATCCCTATGTCATTGAAATTTTTGATCTACGAATTTGGACTGGTAACCATCACGATTAATAACGCGATAAAATTTGACAAACTCTCAATGGAATTGATCCAGAATCATTCTTATAGATGAATTGAACCTATCTCTAAGGCATTGAAATGTTTCATCTACGAAATTGGACTGGTAACCATCGTTATTGAAAAAAAATTTCAAGAAATTTTTTATTGAAAACAAACTATTCATCGCCAACGACATCCCGTATTCCCAAGCGGTCACCCTTCCAAGTACTAACGGGACTCGACGTAACTTAACTTCTGGGAGCTGACGAGACCAGGTGCGTTCTACGTGATATGGCCGTTGACATTCAAAAATGAAAATTTACCCTCCCATTCCCAATGGATGAATAGAAAATCACTTCAAAGTGACAGAAATGTTTGTTCATTGAATTTGGACTGGTAACCATCGCGAATAAAAAGCGCGATCAACTTTGAAAAACTCGCAATGAAATTCATCCAGAATCATTCCTATAGATGAATTGAACCTATCCCTATGTCATTGAAATTTTTGATCTACGAATTTGGACTGGTAACCATCACGATTAATAACGCGATAAAATTTGACAAACTCTCAATGGAATTGATCCAGAATCATTCTTATAGATGAATTGAACCTATCTCTAAGGCATTGAAATGTTTCATCTACGAAATTGGACTGGTAACCATCGTTATTGAAAAAAAATTTCAAGAAATTTTTTATTGAAAACAAACTATTCATCGCCAACGACATCCCGTATTCCCAAGCGGTCACCCTTCCAAGTACTAACGGGACTCGACGTAACTTAACTTCTGGGAGCTGACGAGACCAGGTGCGTTCTACGTGATATGGCCGTTGACATTCAAAAATGAAAATTTACCCTCCCATTCCCAATGGATGAATAGAAAATCACTTCAAAGTGACAGAAATGTTTGTTCATTGAATTTGGACTGGTAACCATCGCGAATAAAAAGCGCGATCAACTTTGAAAAACTCGCAATGAAATTCATCCAGAATCATTCCTATAGATGAATTGAACCTATCCCTATGTCATTGAAATTTTTGATCTACGAATTTGGACTGGTAACCATCACGATTAATAACGCGATAAAATTTGACAAACTCTCAATGGAATTGATCCAGAATCATTCTTATAGATGAATTGAACCTATCTCTAAGGCATTGAAATGTTTCATCTACGAAATTGGACTGGTAACCATCGTGATTGAAAAAAAAATGTCAAGAAATTTGTTATTGAAAACAAACTATCCATCGCCAACGACATCCCGTATTCCCAAGCGGTCACCCTTCCAAGTACTAACGGAACTCGACGTAACTTAACTTCTGGGAGCTGACGAGACCAGGTGCGTTCTACGTGATATGACCGTTGACATTCAAAAATGAAAATTTACCCTCCCAGTCCCAATGGATGAATAGAAAATCACTTCAAAGTGACAGAAATGTTTGTTCATTGAATTTGGACTGGTAACCATCGCGAATAAAAAGCGCGATCAACTTTGAAAAACTCGCAATGAAATTCATCCAGAATCATTCCTATAGATGAATTGAACCTATCCCTATGTCATTGAAATTTTTGATCTACGAATTTGGACTGGTAACCATCACGATTAAAAAACGCGATAAAATTTGACAAACTCTCAATGGAATTGATCCAGAATCATTCTTATAGATGAATTGAACCTATCTCTAAGGCATTGAAATGTTTCATCTACGAAATTGGACTGGTAACCATCGTTATTGAAAAAAAATTTCAAGAAATTTTTTATTGAAAACAAACTATTCATCGCCAACGACATCCCGTATTCCCAAGCGGTCACCCTTCCAAGTACTAACGGGACTCGACGTAACTTAACTTCTGGGAGCTGACGAGACCAGGTGCGTTCTACGTGATATGGCCGTTGACATTCAAAAATGAAAATTTACCCTCCCATTCCCAATGGATGAATAGAAAATCACTTCAAAGTGACAGAAATGTTTGTTCATTGAATTTTGACTGGTAACCATCGCGAATAAAAAGCGCGATCAACTTTGAAAAACTCGCAATGAAATTCATCCAGAATCATTCCTATAGATGAATTGAACCTATCCCTATGTCATTGAAATTTTTGATCTACGAATTTGGACTGGTAACCATCACGATTAATAACGCGATAAAATTTGACAAACTCTCAATGGAATTGATCCAGAATCATTCTTATAGATGAATTGAACCTATCTCTAAGGCATTGAAATGTTTCATCTACGAAATTGGACTGGTAACCATCGTTATTGAAAAAAAATTTCAAGAAATTTTTTATTGAAAACAAACTATTCGACATCCCGTATTCCCAAGCGGTCACCCTTCCAAGTACTAACGGGACTCGACGTAACTTAACTTCTGGGAGCTGACGAGACCAGGTGCGTTCTACGTGATATGGCCGTTGACATTCAAATATGAAAAATTACCCTCCCAGTCCCAATGGATGAATAGAAAATCACTTCAAAGTGACAGAAATGTTTGTTCATTGAATTTGGACTGGTAACCATCGCAAATAAAAAGCGCGATCAACTTTGAAAAACTCGCAATGAAATTCATCCAGAATCATTCCTATAGATGAATTGAACCTATCCCTATGTCATTGAAATTTTTGATCTACGAATTTGGACTGGTAACCATCACGATTAATAACGCGATAAAATTTGACAAACTCTCAATGGAATTGATCCAGAATCATTCTTATAGATGAATTGAACCTATCTCTAAGGCATTGAAATGTTTCATCTACGAAATTGGACTGGTAACCATCGTTATTGAAAAAAAATGTCAAGAAATTTTTTATTGAAAACAAACTATTCATCGCCAACGACATCCCGGATTCCCAAGCGGTCACCCTTCCAAGTACTAACGGGACTCGACGTAACTTAACTTCTGGGAGCTGACGAGACCAGGTGCGTTCTACGTGATATGGCCGTTGACATTCAAAAATGAAAATTTACCCTCCCAGTCCCAATGGATGAATAGAAAATCACTTCAAAGTGACAGAAATGTTTGTTCATTGAATTTGGACTGGTAACCATCGCAAATAAAAAGCGCGATCAACTTTGAAAAACTCGCAATGAAATTCATCCAGAATCATTCCTATAGATGAATTGAACCTATCCCTATGTCATTGAAATTTTTGATCTACGAATTTGGACTGGTAACCATCACGATTAATAACGCGATAAAATTTGACAAACTCTCAATGGAATTGATCCAGAATCATTCTTATAGATGAATTGAACCTATCTCTAAGGCATTGAAATGTTTCATCTACGAAATTGGACTGGTAACCATCGTGATTGAAAAAAAAATGTCAAGAAATTTGTTATTGAAAACAAACTATCCATCGCCAACGACATCCCGTATTCCCAAGCGGTCACCCTTCCAAGTACTAACGGAACTCGACGTAACTTAACTTCTGGGAGCTGACGAGACCAGGTGCGTTCTACGTGATATTGCCGTTGACATTCAAAAATGAAAATTTACCCTCCCAGTCCCAATGGATGAATAGAAAATCACTTCAAAGTGACAGAAATGTTTGTTCATTGAATTTGGACTGGTAACCATCGCGAATAAAAAGCGCGATCAACTTTGAAAAACTCGCAATGAAATTCATCCAGAATCATTCCTATAGATGAATTGAACCTATCCCTATGTCATTGAAATTTTTGATCTACGAATTTGGACTGGTAACCATCACGATTAAAAAACGCGATAAAATTTGACAAACTCTCAATGGAATTGATCCAGAATCATTCTTATAGATGAATTGAACCTATCTCTAAGGCATTGAAATGTTTCATCTACGAAATTGGACTGGTAACCATCGTTATTGAAAAAAAATTTCAAGAAATTTTTTATTGAAAACAAACTATTCATCGCCAACGACATCCCGTATTCCCAAGCGGTCACCCTTCCAAGTACTAACGGGACTCGACGTAACTTAACTTCTGGGAGCTGACGAGACCAGGTGCGTTCTACGTGATATGGCCGTTGACATTCAAAAATGAAAATTTACCCTCCCATTCCCAATGGATGAATAGAAAATCACTTCAAAGTGACAGAAATGTTTGTTCATTGAATTTTGACTGGTAACCATCGCGAATAAAAAGCGCGATCAACTTTGAAAAACTCGCAATGAAATTCATCCAGAATCATTCCTATAGATGAATTGAACCTATCCCTATGTCATTGAAATTTTTGATCTACGAATTTGGACTGGTAACCATCACGATTAATAACGCGATAAAATTTGACAAACTCTCAATGGAATTGATCCAGAATCATTCTTATAGATGAATTGAACCTATCTCTAAGGCATTGAAATGTTTCATCTACGAAATTGGACTGGTAACCATCGTTATTGAAAAAAAATTTCAAGAAATTTTTTATTGAAAACAAACTATTCATCGCCAACGACATCCCGTATTCCCAAGCGGTCACCCTTCCAAGTACTAACGGGACTCGACGTAACTTAACTTCTGGGAGCTGACGAGACCAGGTGCGTTCTACGTGATATGGCCGTTGACATTCAAAAATGAAAATTTACCCTCCCATTCCCAATGGATGAATAGAAAATCACTTCAAAGTGACAGAAATGTTTGTTCATTGAATTTGGACTGGTAACCATCGCGAATAAAAAGCGCGATCAACTTTGAAAAACTCGCAATGAAATTCATCCAGAATCATTCCTATAGATGAATTGAACCTATCCCTATGTCATTGAAATTTTTGATCTACGAATTTGGACTGGTAACCATCACGATTAATAACGCGATAAAATTTGACAAACTCTCAATGGAATTGATCCAGAATCATTCTTATAGATGAATTGAACCTATCTCTAAGGCATTGAAATGTTTCATCTACGAAATTGGACTGGTAACCATCGTTATTGAAAAAAAATTTCAAGAAATTTTTTATTGAAAACAAACTATTCATCGCCAACGACATCCCGTATTCCCAAGCGGTCACCCTTCCAAGTACTAACGGGACTCGACGTAACTTAACTTCTGGGAGCTGACGAGACCAGGTGCGTTCTACGTGATATGGCCGTTGACATTCAAAAATGAAAATTTACCCTCCCATTCCCAATGGATGAATAGAAAATCACTTCAAAGTGACAGAAATGTTTGTTCATTGAATTTGGACTGGTAACCATCGCGAATAAAAAGCGCGATCAACTTTGAAAAACTCGCAATGAAATTCATCCAGAATCATTCCTATAGATGAATTGAACCTATCCCTATGTCATTGAAATTTTTGATCTACGAATTTGGACTGGTAACCATCACGATTAATAACGCGATAAAATTTGACAAACTCTCAATGGAATTGATCCAGAATCATTCTTATAGATGAATTGAACCTATCTCTAAGGCATTGAAATGTTTCATCTACGAAATTGGACTGGTAACCATCGTGATTGAAAAAAAAATGTCAAGAAATTTGTTATTGAAAACAAACTATCCATCGCCAACGACATCCCGTATTCCCAAGCGGTCACCCTTCCAAGTACTAACGGAACTCGACGTAACTTAACTTCTGGGAGCTGACGAGACCAGGTGCGTTCTACGTGATATGACCGTTGACATTCAAAAATGAAAATTTACCCTCCCAGTCCCAATGGATGAATAGAAAATCACTTCAAAGTGACAGAAATGTTTGTTCATTGAATTTGGACTGGTAACCATCGCGAATAAAAAGCGCGATCAACTTTGAAAAACTCGCAATGAAATTCATCCAGAATCATTCCTATAGATGAATTGAACCTATCCCTATGTCATTGAAATTTTTGATCTACGAATTTGGACTGGTAACCATCACGATTAAAAAACGCGATAAAATTTGACAAACTCTCAATGGAATTGATCCAGAATCATTCTTATAGATGAATTGAACCTATCTCTAAGGCATTGAAATGTTTCATCTACGAAATTGGACTGGTAACCATCGTTATTGAAAAAAAATTTCAAGAAATTTTTTATTGAAAACAAACTATTCATCGCCAACGACATCCCGTATTCCCAAGCGGTCACCCTTCCAAGTACTAACGGGACTCGACGTAACTTAACTTCTGGGAGCTGACGAGACCAGGTGCGTTCTACGTGATATGGCCGTTGACATTCAAAAATGAAAATTTACCCTCCCATTCCCAATGGATGAATAGAAAATCACTTCAAAGTGACAGAAATGTTTGTTCATTGAATTTTGACTGGTAACCATCGCGAATAAAAAGCGCGATCAACTTTGAAAAACTCGCAATGAAATTCATCCAGAATCATTCCTATAGATGAATTGAACCTATCCCTATGTCATTGAAATTTTTGATCTACGAATTTGGACTGGTAACCATCACGATTAATAACGCGATAAAATTTGACAAACTCTCAATGGAATTGATCCAGAATCATTCTTATAGATGAATTGAACCTATCTCTAAGGCATTGAAATGTTTCATCTACGAAATTGGACTGGTAACCATCGTTATTGAAAAAAAATTTCAAGAAATTTTTTATTGAAAACAAACTATTCGACATCCCGTATTCCCAAGCGGTCACCCTTCCAAGTACTAACGGGACTCGACGTAACTTAACTTCTGGGAGCTGACGAGACCAGGTGCGTTCTACGTGATATGGCCGTTGACATTCAAATATGAAAAATTACCCTCCCAGTCCCAATGGATGAATAGAAAATCACTTCAAAGTGACAGAAATGTTTGTTCATTGAATTTGGACTGGTAACCATCGCAAATAAAAAGCGCGATCAACTTTGAAAAACTCGCAATGAAATTCATCCAGAATCATTCCTATAGATGAATTGAACCTATCCCTATGTCATTGAAATTTTTGATCTACGAATTTGGACTGGTAACCATCACGATTAATAACGCGATAAAATTTGACAAACTCTCAATGGAATTGATCCAGAATCATTCTTATAGATGAATTGAACCTATCTCTAAGGCATTGAAATGTTTCATCTACGAAATTGGACTGGTAACCATCGTTATTGAAAAAAAATGTCAAGAAATTTTTTATTGAAAACAAACTATTCATCGCCAACGACATCCCGGATTCCCAAGCGGTCACCCTTCCAAGTACTAACGGGACTCGACGTAACTTAACTTCTGGGAGCTGACGAGACCAGGTGCGTTCTACGTGATATGGCCGTTGACATTCAAAAATGAAAATTTACCCTCCCAGTCCCAATGGATGAATAGAAAATCACTTCAAAGTGACAGAAATGTTTGTTCATTGAATTTGGACTGGTAACCATCGCAAATAAAAAGCGCGATCAACTTTGAAAAACTCGCAATGAAATTCATCCAGAATCATTCCTATAGATGAATTGAACCTATCCCTATGTCATTGAAATTTTTGATCTACGAATTTGGACTGGTAACCATTGCGATTAAAAAACGCGATAAAATTTGACAAAATCTCAATGGAATTGATCCAGAATCATTCTTATAGATGAATTGAACCTATCTCTAAGGCATTGAAATGTTTCATCTACGAAATTGGACTGGTAACCATCGTTATTGAAAAAAAATTTCAAGAAATTTTTTATTGAAAACAAGCTATTCATCGCCAACGACATCCCGTATTCCCAAGCGGTCACCCTTCCAAGTACTAACGGGACTCGACGTAACTTAACTTCTGGGAGCTGACGAGACCAGGTGCGTTCTACGTGATATGGCCGTTGACATTCAAAAATGAAAATTTACCCTCCCAGTCCCAATGGATGAATAGAAAATCACTTCAAAGTGACAGAAATGTTTGTTCATTGAATTTGGACTGGTAACCATCGCAAATAAAAAGCGCGATCAACTTTGAAAAACTCGCAATGAAATTCATCCAGAATCATTCCTATAGATGAATTGAACCTATCCCTATGTCATTGAAATTTTTGATCTACGAATTTGGACTGGTAACCATCACGATTAATAACGCGATAAAATTTGACAAACTCTCAATGGAATTGATCCAGAATCATTCTTATAGATGAATTGAACCTATCTCTAAGGCATTGAAATGTTTCATCTACGAAATTGGACTGGTAACCATCGTTATTGAAAAAAAATTTCAAGAAATTTTTTATTGAAAACAAACTATTCATCGCCAACGACATCCCGTATTCCCAAGCGGTCACCCTTCCAAGTACTAACGGGACTCGACGTAACTTAACTTCTGGGAGCTGACGAGACCAGGTGCGTTCTACGTGATATGGCCGTTGACATTCAAAAATGAAAATTTACCCTCCCATTCCCAATGGATGAATAGAAAATCACTTCAAAGTGACAGAAATGTTTGTTCATTGAATTTGGACTGGTAACCATCGCGAATAAAAAGCGCGATCAACTTTGAAAAACTCGCAATGAAATTCATCCAGAATCATTCCTATAGATGAATTGAACCTATCCCTATGTCATTGAAATTTTTGATCTACGAATTTGGACTGGTAACCATCACGATTAATAACGCGATAAAATTTGACAAACTCTCAATGGAATTGATCCAGAATCATTCTTATAGATGAATTGAACCTATCTCTAAGGCATTGAAATGTTTCATCTACGAAATTGGACTGGTAACCATCGTGATTGAAAAAAAAATGTCAAGAAATTTGTTATTGAAAACAAACTATCCATCGCCAACGACATCCCGTATTCCCAAGCGGTCACCCTTCCAAGTACTAACGGAACTCGACGTAACTTAACTTCTGGGAGCTGACGAGACCAGGTGCGTTCTACGTGATATGACCGTTGACATTCAAAAATGAAAATTTACCCTCCCAGTCCCAATGGATGAATAGAAAATCACTTCAAAGTGACAGAAATGTTTGTTCATTGAATTTGGACTGGTAACCATCGCGAATAAAAAGCGCGATCAACTTTGAAAAACTCGCAATGAAATTCATCCAGAATCATTCCTATAGATGAATTGAACCTATCCCTATGTCATTGAAATTTTTGATCTACGAATTTGGACTGGTAACCATCACGATTAAAAAACGCGATAAAATTTGACAAACTCTCAATGGAATTGATCCAGAATCATTCTTATAGATGAATTGAACCTATCTCTAAGGCATTGAAATGTTTCATCTACGAAATTGGACTGGTAACCATCGTTATTGAAAAAAAATTTCAAGAAATTTTTTATTGAAAACAAACTATTCATCGCCAACGACATCCCGTATTCCCAAGCGGTCACCCTTCCAAGTACTAACGGGACTCGACGTAACTTAACTTCTGGGAGCTGACGAGACCAGGTGCGTTCTACGTGATATGGCCGTTGACATTCAAAAATGAAAATTTACCCTCCCATTCCCAATGGATGAATAGAAAATCACTTCAAAGTGACAGAAATGTTTGTTCATTGAATTTTGACTGGTAACCATCGCGAATAAAAAGCGCGATCAACTTTGAAAAACTCGCAATGAAATTCATCCAGAATCATTCCTATAGATGAATTGAACCTATCCCTATGTCATTGAAATTTTTGATCTACGAATTTGGACTGGTAACCATCACGATTAATAACGCGATAAAATTTGACAAACTCTCAATGGAATTGATCCAGAATCATTCTTATAGATGAATTGAACCTATCTCTAAGGCATTGAAATGTTTCATCTACGAAATTGGACTGGTAACCATCGTTATTGAAAAAAAATTTCAAGAAATTTTTTATTGAAAACAAACTATTCGACATCCCGTATTCCCAAGCGGTCACCCTTCCAAGTACTAACGGGACTCGACGTAACTTAACTTCTGGGAGCTGACGAGACCAGGTGCGTTCTACGTGATATGGCCGTTGACATTCAAATATGAAAAATTACCCTCCCAGTCCCAATGGATGAATAGAAAATCACTTCAAAGTGACAGAAATGTTTGTTCATTGAATTTGGACTGGTAACCATCGCAAATAAAAAGCGCGATCAACTTTGAAAAACTCGCAATGAAATTCATCCAGAATCATTCCTATAGATGAATTGAACCTATCCCTATGTCATTGAAATTTTTGATCTACGAATTTGGACTGGTAACCATCACGATTAATAACGCGATAAAATTTGACAAACTCTCAATGGAATTGATCCAGAATCATTCTTATAGATGAATTGAACCTATCTCTAAGGCATTGAAATGTTTCATCTACGAAATTGGACTGGTAACCATCGTTATTGAAAAAAAATGTCAAGAAATTTTTTATTGAAAACAAACTATTCATCGCCAACGACATCCCGGATTCCCAAGCGGTCACCCTTCCAAGTACTAACGGGACTCGACGTAACTTAACTTCTGGGAGCTGACGAGACCAGGTGCGTTCTACGTGATATGGCCGTTGACATTCAAAAATGAAAATTTACCCTCCCAGTCCCAATGGATGAATAGAAAATCACTTCAAAGTGACAGAAATGTTTGTTCATTGAATTTGGACTGGTAACCATCGCAAATAAAAAGCGCGATCAACTTTGAAAAACTCGCAATGAAATTCATCCAGAATCATTCCTATAGATGAATTGAACCTATCCCTATGTCATTGAAATTTTTGATCTACGAATTTGGACTGGTAACCATTGCGATTAAAAAACGCGATAAAATTTGACAAAATCTCAATGGAATTGATCCAGAATCATTCTTATAGATGAATTGAACCTATCTCTAAGGCATTGAAATGTTTCATCTACGAAATTGGACTGGTAACCATCGTTATTGAAAAAAAATTTCAAGAAATTTTTTATTGAAAACAAGCTATTCATCGCCAACGACATCCCGTATTCCCAAGCGGTCACCCTTCCAAGTACTAACGGGACTCGACGTAACTTAACTTCTGGGAGCTGACGAGACCAGGTGCGTTCTACGTGATATGGCCGTTGACATTCAAAAATGAAAATTTACCCTCCCAGTCCCAATGGATGAATAGAAAATCACTTCAAAGTGACAGAAATGTTTGTTCATTGAATTTGGACTGGTAACCATCGCAAATAAAAAGCGCGATCAACTTTGAAAAACTCGCAATGAAATTCATCCAGAATCATTCCTATAGATGAATTGAACCTATCCCTATGTCATTGAAATTTTTGATCTACGAATTTGGACTGGTAACCATTGCGATTAAAAAACGCGATAAAATTTGACAAAATCTCAATGGAATTGATCCAGAATCATTCTTATAGATGAATTGAACCTATCTCTAAGGCATTGAAGTGTTTCATCTACGAAATTGGACTGGTAACCATCGTTATTGAAAAAAAATTTCAAGAAATTTTTTATTGAAAACAAGCTATTCATCGCCAACGACATCCCGTATTCCCAAGCGGTCACCCTTCCAAGTACTAACGGGACTCGACGTAACTTAACTTCTGGGAGCTGACGAGACCAGGTGCGTTCTACGTGATATGGCCGTTGACATTCAAATATGAAAAATTACCCTCCCAGTCCCAATGGATGAATAGAAAATCACTTCAAAGTGACAGAAATGTTTGTTCATTGAATTTGGACTGGTAACCATCGCGAATAAAAAGCGCGATCAACTTTGAAAAACTCGCAATGAAATTCATCCAGAATCATTCCTATAGATGAATTGAACCTATCCCTATGTCATTGAAATTTTTGATCTACGAATTTGGACTGGTAACCATCACGATTAATAACGCGATAAAATTTGACAAACTCTCAATGGAATTGATCCAGAATCATTCTTATAGATGAATTGAACCTATCTCTAAGGCATTGAAATGTTTCATCTACGAAATTGGACTGGTAACCATCGTGATTGAAAAAAAAATGTCAAGAAATTTGTTATTGAAAACAAACTATCCATCGCCAACGACATCCCGTATTCCCAAGCGGTCACCCTTCCAAGTACTAACGGAACTCGACGTAACTTAACTTCTGGGAGCTGACGAGACCAGGTGCGTTCTACGTGATATGGCCGTTGACATTCAAAAATGAAAATTTACCCTCCCAGTCCCAATGGATGAATAGAAAATCACTTCAAAGTGACAGAAATGTTTGTTCATTGAATTTGGACTGGTAACCATCGCGAATAAAAAGCGCGATCAACTTTGAAAAACTCGCAATGAAATTCATCCAGAATCATTCCTATAGATGAATTGAACCTATCCCTATGTCATTGAAATTTTTGATCTACGAATTTGGACTGGTAACCATCACGATTAAAAAACGCGATAAAATTTGACAAACTCTCAATGGAATTGATCCAGAATCATTCTTATAGATGAATTGAACCTATCTCTAAGGCATTGAAATGTTTCATCTACGAAATTGGACTGGTAACCATCGTTATTGAAAAAAAATTTCAAGAAATTTTTTATTGAAAACAAACTATTCATCGCCAACGACATCCCGTATTCCCAAGCGGTCACCCTTCCAAGTACTAACGGGACTCGACGTAACTTAACTTCTGGGAGCTGACGAGACCAGGTGCGTTCTACGTGATATGGCCGTTGACATTCAAAAATGAAAATTTACCCTCCCATTCCCAATGGATGAATAGAAAATCACTTCAAAGTGACAGAAATGTTTGTTCATTGAATTTGGACTGGTAACCATCGCGAATAAAAAGCGCGATCAACTTTGAAAAACTCGCAATGAAATTCATCCAGAATCATTCCTATAGATGAATTGAACCTATCCCTATGTCATTGAAATTTTTGATCTACGAATTTGGACTCGTAACCATCACGATTAATAACGCGATAAAATTTGACAAACTCTCAATGGAATTGATCCAGAATCATTCTTATAGATGAATTGAACCTATCTCTAAGGCATTGAAATGTTTCATCTACGAAATTGGACTGGTAACCATCGTGATTGAAAAAAAATGTCAAGAAATTTGTTATTGAAAACAAACTATCCATCGCCAACGACATCCCGTATTCCCAAGCGGTCACCCTTCCAAGTACTAACGGGACTCGACGTAACTTAACTTCTGGGAGCTGACGAGACCAGGTGCGTTCTACGTGATATGGCCGTTGACATTCAAATATGAAAAATTACCCTCCCAGTCCCAATGGATGAATAGAAAATCACTTCAAAGTGACAGAAATGTTTGTTCATTGAATTTGGACTGGTAACCATCGCAAATAAAAAGCGCGATCAACTTTGAAAAACTCGCAATGAAATTCATCCAGAATCATTCCTATAGATGAATTGAACCTATCCCTATGTCATTGAAATTTTTGATCTACGAATTTGGACTGGTAACCATCACGATTAATAACGCGATAAAATTTGACAAACTCTCAATGGAATTGATCCAGAATCATTCTTATAGATGAATTGAACCTATCTCTAAGGCATTGAAATGTTTCATCTACGAAATTGGACTGGTAACCATCGTTATTGAAAAAAAATGTCAAGAAATTTTTTATTGAAAACAAACTATTCATCGCCAACGACATCCCGGATTCCCAAGCGGTCACCCTTCCAAGTACTAACGGGACTCGACGTAACTTAACTTCTGGGAGCTGACGAGACCAGGTGCGTTCTACGTGATATGGCCGTTGACATTCAAAAATGAAAATTTACCCTCCCAGTCCCAATGGATGAATAGAAAATCACTTCAAAGTGACAGAAATGTTTGTTCATTGAATTTGGACTGGTAACCATCGCAAATAAAAAGCGTGATCAACTTTGAAAAACTCGCAATGAAATTCATCCAGAATCATTCCTATAGATGAATTGAACCTATCCCTATGTCATTGAAATTTTTGATCTACGAATTTGGACTGGTAACCATTGCGATTAAAAAACGCGATAAAATTTGACAAAATCTCAATGGAATTGATCCAGAATCATTCTTATAGATGAATTGAACCTATCTCTAAGGCATTGAAATGTTTCATCTACGAAATTGGACTGGTAACCATCGTTATTGAAAAAAAATTTCAAGAAATTTTTTATTGAAAACAAGCTATTCATCGCCAACGACATCCCGTATTCCCAAGCGGTCACCCTTCCAAGTACTAACGGGACTCGACGTAACTTAACTTCTGGGAGCTGACGAGACCAGGTGCGTTCTACGTGATATGGCCGTTGACATTCAAAAATGAAAATTTACCCTCCCAGTCCCAATGGATGAATAGAAAATCACTTCAAAGTGACAGAAATGTTTGTTCATTGAATTTGGACTGGTAACCATCGCAAATAAAAAGCGCGATCAACTTTGAAAAACTCGCAATGAAATTCATCCAGAATCATTCCTATAGATGAATTGAACCTATCCCTATGTCATTGAAATTTTTGATCTACGAATTTGGACTGGTAACCATTGCGATTAAAAAACGCGATAAAATTTGACAAAATCTCAATGGAATTGATCCAGAATCATTCTTATAGATGAATTGAACCTATCTCTAAGGCATTGAAGTGTTTCATCTACGAAATTGGACTGGTAACCATCGTTATTGAAAAAAAATTTCAAGAAATTTTTTATTGAAAACAAGCTATTCATCGCCAACGACATCCCGTATTCCCAAGCGGTCACCCTTCCAAGTACTAACGGGACTCGACGTAACTTAACTTCTGGGAGCTGACGAGACCAGGTGCGTTCTACGTGATATGGCCGTTGACATTCAAATATGAAAAATTACCCTCCCAGTCCCAATGGATGAATAGAAAATCACTTCAAAGTGACAGAAATGTTTGTTCATTGAATTTGGACTGGTAACCATCGCAAATAAAAAGCGCGATCAACTTTGAAAAACTCGCAATGAAATTCATCCAGAATCATTCCTATAGATGAATTGAACCTATCCCTATGTCATTGAAATTTTTGATCTACGAATTTGGACTGGTAACCATCACGATTAATAACGCGATAAAATTTGACAAACTCTCAATGG